>NC_057951.1:45801-59432 GCF_018555375.3 Anguilla rostrata | reverse complement strand
ATATTTATATATATTCTTTTTATTTTTTTAAAGTTGCATTTTATGTAATATATAAATATTAAGGAGAGCCAGCATTCTGTCACAGGTAGTGAGATCGGACAGTTCGCTCGCCGTCATTGTGCGCCTTGAGGCTGCGCAGCTGGAGCGGTGTGCTACCCACGTATGTGAAAGTCACGGCGTGGCGCAGGGACAGATTCGAGAGGTGCACAACTCATACTTACCTGGCGGGAGATACCATGATCACGAAGGTGGTTCACCCAGGGCGAGGCTCGGCCATTGCACTTCGGTCATGCTGACCCTGCGAATTCCCCAAATGTGGGAATCTCGACCGCATAATTTCTGTTAGTGGGGACTGCGTTCGCGCTCTCCCTGATGTTGCTGTGAAAAAGCAGAATGTACTCGATGGCGCCGTGGCGCTATAGACCGTGAGCGGGCGTAAATGTAAGAAAAGTGCGTAAAATCCACAGAAACAACTTTGCTGCAGGTCAGTCGCATTGCAACGGCATATGGCAAGTCCTTTTAAAATGTAATGGGTTGCCGCATTTTTAAATTGCAAGTGAGTGTAACTCATTTAACCAGGGTAGCGACTTCGTCAGGGTTTTCAATGCTGCGGCCGGTGGAAGCAGGCTGTTGACTTCCCTGTCTAAAACAACACGGCGACTGTTTCGCCCCATCTCTTTCCACTCCAGTAGCATTTTCTTACTTTTTCAGAGGGCGGCTACTGCCATTTGTAAAACCATAAGTGATCGCACAAGGTTTGCAAAACATTACATTTGCATACATTTTCCCAATATTTTATCAGGCAAGCCGTTTTACCCAAGCGCGTGCAATAAGTGATTGCGAAGGTCGTTGCAAGAACTACAGAGCGTACGTCCGACAAAGTTCAATTCTCATAAAGAATCAGCTACCCGAGCCATTAACATAGCCAGTTCAATCCGTAAGCAGAGCCCAATGTACATTGCGAAGCCTGGCATCGCAGTCACGTCAGGCACAGCGGATTTAACTAGGAATAATTCTAATTCAGATATGTGAAAATACCATTTTCACTAGCCAAAACGGAATTACAGAGCGTCATAAATAGCTGATCATTCGGTATGTGCGACGATTCGAATGGCCATACTTGTGATGTCATTATGGATATCTTTAAAGTTATTGTGACAAGTGAAAGCATGTTTTCAGATGTCTTGATTCATCCTTCTTACTCGTCAGTTTCAAATTGCAGTTATCTTGAATTGTCATTCTGACTAGTAACATTGTAATTTCGCCCAATTCGAATGAGTTTGTCGATAACTGAAATGCAATTACGGATTGTGGAGCGAGGCTATTGAATGTTAGGAGGGCTTGCCATGACGGCCAGTATTTAAACGGCTTTGGCTGCGACTTTCTTTGCTTTCGGCCACACCACCCTGAAAACGCCCGATCTCGTCTGATCTCGGAAGCTAAGCAGGGTCGGGCCTGGTTAGTACTTGGATGGGAGACCGCCTGGGAATACCAGGTGCAGTAAGCTTTTACTTAGGTGCTTACATATATATATATATATATTTTTTTGCGTTGTCACACTAGGGCGATCTCTCACACGATTTAAGCTGGAATACCGGAACTGTGCAAAGTAAAATAAAACATCAACATGTCTTAGATATCTAGCCACAGTTCAAAGCTATTGGCGTCAGCACGCTTCGGTTTCTGTCAAAAGCGTTTTTGTTTTCTTGTTTCAGAATGAGAGAGAAGGGGTATTTCAGAAAACAGGCTTACAGTCGACTCTGCTCTGTAACTGCGCCGAGTCAATACCAGGAAGAACTGTATCCACTTCAGTCCATGTTCCTGATTCGCGAGGCTGCGGGTTTTCCTCGGTACACTTAGCGGCTAACCCTGCGTCCTGATACGGGGCCCAGGAGTTCGCAACTGTGCATTTTGCGTTCCCCATGCGTTCATTTGCGAATTACGTGTGTGCATACTCGATGAAAAGAAGGAAGAACTAATGTTAATGGCCTCTCACCAGGGAATGCTGCGTAGGAATTCCGTTTACCACTCGCTCTGTCCTGTGTGGATGCTTCTGAGAATGTGTAGGCTACTGCGAGGCACAGAGGAAATATATATCCTCTGTGCCTGCATACTCACCATTCTCAAAGCATCCATACACTGAAGGCGTATACTATTACATAAAATGCAACTAAAAAAAAAAAAAAAAAATATATATATATATATATATATATATTTATATATATTCTTTTTTATTTTTTTAAAGTTGCATTTTATGTAATAGTATAAATATTAAGGAGAGCCAGCATTCTGTCACAGGTAGTGAGATCGGACAGTTCGCTCGCCGTCATTGTGCGCCTGAGAGCTGCGCAGCTGGAGCAGTGTGCTACCCACGTATGTGAAAATCACGGCGTGGCGCAGGGACAGATTCGAGAGGTGCACAACTCATACTTACCTGGCGGGAGATACCATGATCACGAAGGTGGTTCACCCAGGCGAGGCTCGGCCATTGCACTTCGGTCATGCTGACCCCTGCGAATTCCCCAAATGTGGGAATCTCGACCGCATAATTTCTGTTAGTGGGGACTGCGTTCGCGCTCTCCCTGATGTTGCTGTGAAAAAGCAGAATGTACTCGATGGCGCCGTGGCGCCTATAGACCGTGAAGCGGGCGTAAATGTAAGAAAAGTGCGTAAAATCCACAGAAACAACTTTGCTGCAGGTCAGTCGCATTGCAACGGCATATGGCAAGTCCTTTTAAAATGTAATGGGTTGCCCGCATTTTTAAATTGCAAGTGAGTGTAACTCATTTAACCAGGGTGACGGACTTCGTCAGGGTTTTCAATGCTGCGGCCGGTGCAGAAACGAGCTGTTGACTTCCTGTCTAAAACAACACGGCGACTGTTTCGCCCCATCTCTTTCCACTCCGTAGCATTTTCTTACTTTTTTCAGAGGCGGCTACTGCCATTTGTAAAGCCATAAGTGATCGCACAAGGTTTGCAAAACATTACATTTGCATACATTTTCCCAATATTTTATCAGGCAAGCCGTTTTACCCAAGCGACGTGCAATAAGTGATTGCGAAGGTCGTTGCAAGAACTACAGACGTACGTCCGACAAAGTTCAATTCTCATAAAGAATCAGCTACCCGAGCCATTAACATAGCCAGTTCAATCCGTAAGCAGAAGCCCAATGTACATTGCGAAGCCTGGCATCGCATCACGTCAGGCACAGCGGTTTAACTAGGAATAATTCTAATTCAGATATTGAAAATACCATTTTCACTAGCCAAACGGAATTACAGAGCGTCATAAATAGCTGATCATTCGGTATGTGCGACGATTCGAATGGCCATACTTGTGATGTCATTATGGATATCTTTAAAGTTATTGTGACAAGTGAAAGCATGTTTTCAGATGTCTTGATTCATCCTTCTTACTCGTCAGTTTCAAATTGCAGTTATCTTGAATTGTCATTCTGACTAGTAACATTGTAATTTCGCCCAATTCGAATGAGTTTGTCGATAACTGAAATGCATTACGGATTGTGGGCGAGGCTATTGAATGTTAGGAGGGCTTGCCATGGCGCCAGTATTTAAACGGCTTTGGCTGCGACTTTCTTGCTTACGGCCAACCACCCTGAAAACGCCCGATCTCGTCTGATCTCGGAAGCTAAGCAGGGTCGGGCCTGGTTAGTACTTGGATGGGAGACCGCCTGGGAATACCAGGTGCAGTAAGCTTTACTTAGGTGCTTACATATATATATTATTTTTTTTGCGTTGTCACACTGGGGCGATCTCTCACGATTTAAGCTGGAATACCGGAACTGTGCAAAGTAAAATAAAACATCAACATGTCTTAGATATCTAGCCATAGTTCAAAGCTATTGGCGTCAGCACCTCGGTTTCTGTCAAAGCGTTTTTGTTTTCTTGTTTCAGAATGAGAGAGAAGGGTATTTCAGAAAACAGGCTTACGTCGACTCTGCTCTGTAACTGCCGAGTCAATACCAGGAAGAACTGTATCCACTTCAGTCCATGTTCCTGATTGCGAGGGCTGCGGGTTTTCCTCGGTACACTTAGCCGGCTAACCCTGCGTCCTGATACGGGGCCCAGGAGTTCAAGCAACTGTGCATTTTGCGTTCCCCATGCGTTCATTTGCGAATTACGTGTGTGCATACTCGATGAAAAGAAGGAAGAACTAATGTTAATGGCCTCTCACCAGGGAATGCTGCGTAGGGAATTCCGTTTACCACTCGCTCTGTCCTGTGTGGATGCTTCTGAGAATGTGTAGGCTACTGCGAGGCACAGAGGAAATATATATATCCTCTGTGCCTGCAGTCTCACTCTCAAGCATCCATACAGACAAGCGTATACTATTACATAAAAATGCAACTTAAAAAAAAAAAAAAATATATATATATATATATATATATATTTATATATATTCTTTTTTATTTTTTTAAAGTTGCATTTTATGTAATAGTATAAATATTAAGGAGAGCCAGCATTCTGTCACAGGTAGTGAGATCGGACAGTTCGCTCGCCGTCATTGTGCGCCTTGGAGAGCTGCGCAGCTGGAGCGGTGTGCTACCCACGTATGTGAAAGTCACGGCGTGGCGCAGGGACAGATTCGAGAGGTGCACAACTCATACTTACCTGGCGGGGAGATACCATGATCACGAAGGTGGTTCACCCAGGGCGAGGCTCGGCCATTGCACTTCGGTCATGCTGACCCCTGCGAATTCCCCAAATGTGGGAATCTCGACCGCATAATTTCTGTTAGTGGGGGACTGCGTTGCTCTCCCTGATGTTGCTGTGAAAAAGCAGAATGTACTCGATGGCGCCGTGGCCCTATAGACCGTGAAGCGGGCGTAAATGTAAGAAAAGTGCGTAAAATCCACAGAAACAACTTTGCTGCAGGTCAGTCGCATTGCAACGGCATATGGCAAGTCCTTTTAAAATGTAATGGGTTGCCCGCATTTTTAAATTGCAAGTGAGTGTAACTCATTTAACCAGGGTGTGACTTCGTCAGGGTTTTCAATGCTGCGGCCGGTGCGAAAGCGAGCTGTTGACTTCCTGTCTAAAACAACACGGCGACTGTTTGCCCCATCTCTTTCCACTCCGTAGCATTTTCTTACTTTTTCAGAGGCGCTACTGCCATTTGTAAAGCCATAAGTGATCGCACAAGGTTTGCAAAACATTACATTTGCATACATTTTCCCAATATTTTATCAGGCAAGCCGTTTTACCCAAAGCGACGTGCAATAAGTGATTGCGAAGGTCGTTGCAAGAACTACAGAGCGTACGTCCGACAAAGTTCAATTCTCATAAAGAATCAGCTACCCGAGCCATTAACATAGCCAGTTCAATCCGTAGCGAAGCCCAATGTACATTGCGAAGCCTGGCATCGCAGTCCGTCAGGCACAGCGGATTTAACTAGGAATAATTCTAATTCAGATATATGAAAATACCATTTTCACTAGCCAAAAGCGGAATTACAGGCGTCATAAATAGCTGATCATTCGGTATGTGCGGCGATTCGAATGGCCATACTTGTGATGTCATTATGGATATCTTTAAAGTTATTGTGACAAGTGAAAGCATGTTTTCAGATGTCTTGATTCATCCTTCTTACTCGTCAGTTTCAAATTGCAGTTATCTTGAATTGTCATTCTGACTA
The DNA here is from genome assembly GCF_018555375.3 of Anguilla rostrata. NCBI lineage: Eukaryota > Metazoa > Chordata > Actinopteri > Anguilliformes > Anguillidae > Anguilla > Anguilla rostrata. Next base: position 53,777 of record NC_057951.1, on the reverse strand, counting down.
GTAACATTGTAATTTGCCAATTCGAATGAGTTTGTCGATAACTGAAATGCACTTACGGATTGTGGAGCGAGGCTATTGAATGTTAGGAGGGCTTGCCATGACGGCCAGTATTTAGCGGCTTTGGCTGCGACTTTCTTCGCTTACGGGCCCCACCACCCTGAAACGCCCGATCTCGTCTGATCTCGGAAGCTAAGCAGGGTCGGGCCTGGTTAGTACTTGGATGGGAGACCGCCTGGGAATACCAGGTGCAGTAAGCTTTTACTTAGGTGCTTACATATATATATATATTTTTTTTGCGTTGTCACACTAGGGCGATCTCTCACACGATTTAAGCTGGAATACGGAACTGTGCAAAGTAAAATAAAACATCAACATGTCTTAGATATCTAGCCATAGTTCAAAGCTATTGGCGTCAGCAGCTTCGGTTTCTGTCAAAGCGTTTTTGTTTTCTTGTTTCAGAATGAGAGAGAAGGGTATTTCAGAAAACAGGCTTACCGAGTCGACTCTGCTCTGTAACTGCGCCGAGTCAATACCAGGAAGAACTGTATCCACTTCAGTCCATGTTCCTGATTCGCGAGGGCTGCGGGTTTCCTCGGTACACTTAGCGGCTAACCCTGCGTCTGATACGGGGCCCAGGAGTTCGCAACTGTGCATTTTGCGTTCCCCATGCGTTCATTTGCGAATTACGTGTGTGCATACTCGATGAAAAGAAGGAAGAACTAATGTTAATGGCCTCTCACCAGGGAATGCTGCGTAGGGAATTCCGTTTACCACTCGCTCTGTCCTGTGTGGATGCTTCTGAGAATGTGTAGGCTACTGCGAGGCACAGAGGAAATATATATATCCCTCTGTGCCTCGCATAGCCTACACATTCTCAAACATCCATAGACTAGAGCGTATACTATACATAAAAATGCAACTTAAAAAAAAAAAAAAAAATTATATATATATATATATATATATATTTATATATATTTTTTTATTTTTTAAAGTTGCATTTATGTAATAGTATAAATATTAAGGAGAGCCAGCATTCTGTCACAGGTAGTGAGATCGGACAGTTCGCTCGCCGTCATTGTGCGCAGAGGCTGCGCAGCTGGACGGTGTGCTACCCACGTATGTGAAAGTCACGGCGTGGCGCAGGGACAGATTCCGAGAGGTGCACAACTCATACTTACCTGGCGGGGAGATACCATGATCACGAAGGTGGTTCACCCAGGGCGAGCTCGGCCATTGCACTTCGGTCATGCTGACCCTGCGAATTCCCCAAATGTGGGAATCTCGACCGCATAATTTCTGTTAGTGGGGACTGCGTTCGCGCTCTCCCTGATGTTGCTGTGAAAAAGCAGAATGTACTCGATGGCGCCGTGGCCCTATAGACCGTGAAGCGGGCGTAAATGTAAGAAAAGTGCGTAAAATCCACAGAAACAACTTTGCTGCAGGTCAGTCGCATTGCAACGGCATATGGCAAGTCCTTTTAAAATGTAATGGGTTGCCCGCATTTTTAAATTGCAAGTGAGTGTAACTCATTTAACCAGGGTGACGCGACTTCGTCAGGGTTTTCAATGCTGCGGCCGGTGCGAGAAACAGCTGTTGACTTCCCTGTCTAAAACAACACGGCGACTGTTTCGCCCCATCTCTTTCACTCCGTAGCATTTTCTTACTTTTTTCAGAGGCGGCTACTGCCATTTGTAAAGCCATAAGTGATCGCACAAGGTTTGCAAAACATTACATTTGCATACATTTTCCCAATATTTTATCAGGCAAGCCGTTTTACCCAAAGCGACGTGCAATAAGTGATTGCCGAAGGTCGTTGCAAGAACTACAGAACGTACGTCCGACAAAGTTCAATTCTCATAAAGAATCAGCTACCCCGAGCCATTAACATAGCCAGTTCAATCCGTAAGCAGAAGCCCAATGTACATTGCGAAGCCTGGCATCGCAGTCACGTCAGGCACAGCGGATTTAACTAGGAATAATTCTAATTCAGATATCTGAAAATACCATTTTCACTAGCCAAAACGGAATTACAGACGTCATAAATAGCTGATCATTCGGTATGTGCGACGATTCGAATGGCCATACTTGTGATGTCATTATGGATATCTTTAAAGTTATTGTGACAAGTGAAAGCATGTTTTCAGATGTCTTGATTCATCCTTCTTACTCGTCAGTTTCAAATTGCAGTTATCTTGAATTGTCATTCTGACTAGTAACATTGTAATTTCGCCCAATTCGAATGAGTTTGTCGATAACTGAAATGCACTTACGGATTGTGGAGCGAGGCTATTGAATGTTAGGAGGGCTTGCCATGACGGCCAGTATTTAACGGCTTTGGCTGCGACTTTCTTCGCTTCGGCCACACCACCCTGAAAACGCCCGATCTCGTCTGATCTCGGAAGCTAAGCAGGGTCGGGCCTGGTTAGTACTTGGATGGGAGACCGCCTGGGAATACCAGGTGCAGTAAGCTTTTACTTAGGTGCTTACATATATATATATATTTTTTTTTTGCGTTGTCACACTAGGGGCGATCTCTCACACGATTTAAGCTGGAATACGGAACTGTGCAAAGTAAAATAAAACATCAACATGTCTTAGATATCTAGCCATAGTTCAAAGCTATTGGCGTCAGCACCTCGGTTTCTGTCAAAAGCGTTTTTGTTTTCTTGTTTCAGAATGAGAGAGAAGGGGTATTTCAGAAAACAGGCTTACCGAGTCGACTCTGCTCTGTAACTGCGCCGAGTCAATACCAGGAAGAACTGTATCCACTTCAGTCCATGTTCCTGATTGCGAGGGCTGCGGGTTTTCCTCGGTACACTTGCGGCTAACCCTGCGTCCTGATACGGGGCCCAGGAGTTCGCTTAACTGTGCATTTTGCGTTCCCCATGCGTTCATTTGCGAATTACGTGTGTGCATACTCGATGAAAAGAAGGAAGAACTAATGTTAATGGCCTCTCACCAGGGAATGCTGCGTAGGGAATTCCGTTTACCACTCGCTCTGTCCTGTGTGGATGCTTCTGAGAATGTGTAGGCTACTGCGAGGCACAGAGGAAATATATATATCCCTCTGTGCCTGCATAACTACACATTCTCAAGCATCCATACGACAGCGTATACTATTACATAAAATGCAACTTAAAAAAAAAAAAAATATATATATATATATATATATATATATATATTTATATATATTCTTTTTATTTTTTTAAAGTTGCATTTTTATGTAATAATATAAATATTAAGGAAGAGCCAGCATTCTGTCACAGGTAGTGAGATCGGACAGTTCGCTCGCCGTCATTGTGCGCCTTGGAGGCTGCGCAGCTGGAGCAGTGTGCTGCCCACGTATGTGAAAGTCACGGCGTGGCGCAGGGACAGATTCGAGAGGTGCACAACTCATACTTACCTGGCGGGGAGATACCATGATCACGAAGGTGGTTCACCCAGGGCGAGGCTCGGCCATTGCACTTCGGTCATGCTGACCCCTGCGAATTCCCCAAATGTGGGAATCTCGACCGCATAATTTCTGTTAGTGGGGACTGCGTTCGCGCTCTCCCCTGATGTTGCTGTGAAAAAGCAGAATGTACTCGATGGCGCCGTGGCCTATAGACTGAAGCGGGCGTAAATGTAAGAAAAGTGCGTAAAATCCACAGAAACAACTTTGCTGCAGGTCAGTCGCATTGCAACGGCATATGGCAAGTCCTTTTAAAATGTAATGGGTTGCCCGCATTTTTAAATTGCAAGTGAGTGTAACTCATTTAACCAGGGTGAGCGACTTCGTCAGGGTTTTCAATGCTGCGGCCGGTGCGAGAACGAGCTGTTGACTTCCTGTCTAAAACAACACGGCGACTGTTTCGCCCCATCTCTTTCCACTCCGTAGCATTTTCTTACTTTTTTCAGAGGCGGCTACTGCCATTTGTAAAGCCATAAGTGATCGCACAAGGTTTGCAAAACATTACATTTGCATACATTTTCCCAATATTTTATCAGGCAAGCCGTTTTACCCAAAGCGGCGTGCAATAAGTGATTGCCGAAGGTCGTTGCAAGAACTACAGAGCGTCGTCCGACAAAGTTCAATTCTCATAAAGAATCAGCTACCCGAGCCATTAACATAGCCAGTTCAATCCGTGGCGAAGCCCAATGTACATTGCGAAGCCTGGCATCGCAGTCACGTCAGGCACAGCGGATTTAACTAGGAATAATTCTAATTCAGATATATGAAAATACCATTTTCACTAGCCAAACGGAATTACAGAGCGTCATAAATAGCTGATCATTCGGTATGTGCGGCGATTCGAATGGCCATACTTGTGATGTCATTATGGATATCTTTAAAGTTATTGTGACAAGTGAAAGCATGTTTTCAGATGTCTTGATTCATCCTTCTTACTCGTCAGTTTCAAATTGCAGTTATCTTGAATTGTCATTCTGACTAGTAACATTGTAATTTCGCCCAATTCGAATGAGTTTGTCGATAACTGAAATGCATTACGGATTGTGGGCGAGGCTATTGAATGTTAGGAGGGCTTGCCATGACGGCCAGTATTTAAACGGCTTTGGCTGCGACTTTCTTGCTTACGGCCACACCACCCTGAAACGCCGATCTCGTCTGATCTCGGAAGCTAAGCAGGGTCGGGCCTGGTTAGTACTTGGATGGGAGACCGCCTGGGAATACCAGGTGCAGTAAGCTTTTACTTAGGTGCTTACATATATATATATATTTTTTTTTGCGTTGTCACACTAGGGCGATCTCTCACACGATTTAAGCTGGAATACGGAACTGTGCAAAGTAAAATAAAACATCAACATGTCTTAGATATCTAGCCATAGTTCAAAGCTATTGGCGTCAGCACGCTCGGTTTCTGTCAAAGCGTTTTTGTTTTCTTGTTTCAGAATGAGAGAGAAGGGGTATTTCAGAAAACAGGCTTACGAGTCGACTCTGCTCTGTAACTGCGCCGAGTCAATACCAGGAAGAACTGTATCCACTTCAGTCCATGTTCCTGATTCGAGGCTGCGGGTTTTCCTCGGTACACTAGCGGCTAACCCTGCGTCCTGATCGGGGCCCAGGAGTTCGCTTAACTGTGCATTTTGCGTTCCCCATGCGTTCATTTGCGAATTACGTGTGTGCATACTCGATGAAAAGAAGGAAGAACTAATGTTAATGGCCTCTCACCAGGGAATGCTGCGTAGGGAATTCCGTTTACCACTCGCTCTGTCCTGTGTGGATGCTTCTGAGAATGTGTAGGCTACTGCGAGGCACAGAGGAAATATATATCCCTCTGTGCCCTGCCACACATTCTCGAAGCATCCATACGACAGAGCGTATACTATACATAAAATGCAACTTAAAAAAAAAAAAAAAAAATTATATATATATATATATATATATTATATATATTCTTTTTATTTTTTTAAAGTTACATTTTTATGTAATAATATAAATATTAGGAGAGCCAGCATTCTGTCACAGGTAGTGAGATCGGACAGTTCGCTCGCCGTCATTGTGCGCCTTGAGAGCTGCGCAGCTGGAGCGGTGTGCTACCCACGTATGTGAAAGTCACGGCGTGGCGCAGGGACAGATTCCGAGAGGTGCACAACTCATACTTACCTGGCGGGAGATACCATGATCACGAAGGTGGTTCACCCAGGGCAGGCTCGGCCATTGCACTTCGGTCATGCTGACCCCTGCGAATTCCCCAAATGTGGGAATCTCGACCGCATAATTTCTGTTAGTGGGGACTGCGTTCGCTCTCCCTGATGTTGCTGTGAAAAAGCAGAATGTACTCGATGGCGCCGTGGCTATAGACCGTGAAGCGGGCGTAAATGTAAGAAAAGTGCGTAAAATCCACAGAAACAACTTTGCTGCAGGTCAGTCGCATTGCAACGGCATATGGCAAGTCCTTTTAAAATGTAATGGGTTGCCCGCATTTTTAAATTGCAAGTGAGTGTAACTCATTTAACCAGGGTGACGCGACTTCGTCAGGGTTTTCAATGCTGCGGCCGGTGCGAGAAACGAGCTGTTGACTTCCCTGTCTAAAACAACACGGCGACTGTTTCGCCCCATCTCTTTCCACTCCGTAGAATTTTCTTACTTTTTTCAGAAAATGGCTACTGCCATTTGTAAAGCCATAAGTGATCGCACAAGGTTTGCAAAACATTACATTTGCATACATTTTCCCAATATTTTATCAGGCAAGCCGTTTTACCCAAAGCGACGTGCAATAAGTGATTGCCGAAGGTCGTTGCAAGAACTACAGAACGTACGTCCGACAAAGTTCAATTCTCATAAAGAATCAGCTACCCGAGCCATTAACATAGCCAGTTCAATCCGTAAGCGAAGCCCAATGTACATTGCGAAGCCTGGCATCAGTCACGTCAGGCACAGCGGATTTAACTAGGAATAATTCTAATTCAGATATATGAAAATACCATTTTCACTAGCCAAAACGGAATTACAGACGTCATAAATAGCTGATCATTCGGTATGTGCGACGATTCGAATGGCCATACTTGTGATGTCATTATGGATATCTTTAAAGTTATTGTGACAAGTGAAAGCATGTTTTCAGATGTCTTGATTCATCCTTCTTACTCGTCAGTTTCAAATTGCAGTTATCTTGAATTGTCATTCTGACTAGTAACATTGTAATTTCGCCCAATTCGAATGAGTTTGTCGATAACTGAAATGCACTTACGGATTGTGGAGCGAGGCTATTGAATGTTAGGAGGGCTTGCCATGACGGCCAGTATTTAAACGGCTTTGGCTGCGACTTTCTTCGCTTACGGCCACACCACCCTGAAAACGCCCGATCTCGTCTGATCTCGGAAGCTAAGCAGGGTCGGGCCTGGTTAGTACTTGGATGGGAGACCGCCTGGGAATACCAGGTGCAGTAAGCTTTTACTTAGGTGCTTACACTTATATATATATATTTTTTTTTGCGTTGTCACACTAGGGGGCGATCTCTCACACGATTTAAGCTGGAATACCGGAACTGTGCAAAGTAAAATAAAACATCAACATGTCTTAGATATCTAGCCATAGTTCAAAGCTATTGGCGTCAGCACGCTCGGTTTCTGTCAAAAGCGTTTTTGTTTTCTTGTTTCAGAATGAGAGAGAAGGGGTATTTCAGAAAACAGGCTTAGAGTCGACTCTGCTCTGTAACTGCGCCGAGTCAATACCAGGAAGAACTGTATCCACTTCAGTCCATGTTCCTGATTCGCGAGGGCTGCGGGTTTTCCTCGGTACACTTAGCCGGCTAACCCTGCGTCCTGATACGGGGCCCAGGAGTTCGCAACTGTGCATTTTGCGTTCCCCATGCGTTCATTTGCGAATTACGTGTGTGCATACTCGATGAAAAGAAGGAAGAACTAATGTTAATGGCCTCTCACCAGGGAATGCTGCGTAGGAATTCCGTTTACCACTCGCTCTGTCCTGTGTGGATGCTTCTGAGAATGTGTAGGCTACTGCGAGGCACAGAGGAAATATATATATCCTCTGTGCCTGCATTCCATTCTCAGAAGCATCCATACACGACTGAGCGTATACTATTACATAAAATGCAACTTAAAAAAAAAAAAAAATAATTATATATATATATATATATATATTTATATATATTCTTTTATTTTTTTTAAAGTTGACATTTTATGTAATAATATAAATATTAAGGAGAGCCAGCATTCTGTCACAGGTAGTGAGATCGGACAGTTCGCTCGCCGTCATTGTGCGCCTTGGAGAGCTGCGCAGCTGGACGTGTGCTACCACGTATGTGAAAGTCACGGCGTGGCGCAGGGACAGATTCGAGAGGTGCACAACTCATACTTACCTGGCGGGGAGATACCATGATCACGAAGGTGGTTCACCCAGGGCGAGGCTCGGCCATTGCACTTCGGTCATGCTGACCCCTGCGAATTCCCCAAATGTGGGAATCTCGACCGCATAATTTCTGTTAGTGGGGGACTGCGTTCGCGCTCTCCCC
>NC_057951.1:0-45701 GCF_018555375.3 Anguilla rostrata | reverse complement strand
GGGGAATATCTGTTGGAAACGCGAGTTGGGTGGTGCTCGGCGGCCCTGGGCCGGCAACTATGTTTCTTTGGTACCGTGATAAAATCGTCCTGCAGCGAGGACACTGGCGGCGGAGAAACACTCGCATCTAAACTAGCATCCGGCTCGGGTAAAAGGGAGTCTAAGAAAGTCTCACTCTCCTGGATCTGATACAAAGTCCGGATGCGCGTCTCTAACTCAGCTATTTTCTGTGCCAATTCTAAATTAAGCAGACACTTAGAACAGGTACCATTACTAGTAAATTTGGCAGCAGAGCTAAGACTAACCATGCAGCAAACAATGCAGGGAATGGAGGTCATGATGCGCTCTTACCGTATTTTCTTCAGTTGTTCGCGTCGTTTGGTTTACAATTTACTTTGGCGAGTAATCCGGAGAAAGTAGTAAGGTGCTTATGATGCTTACTTGGGTTTTGTTTAAATACAAAATCCCAAAATAATGTCGATACACACTTGAAAGCACAATATTAGCCTGTAACAAAGTTTTTCGAACTCCTCGCTCTTTCAACCACAGACAGGAAACCGCAAACCGCAAACAGTTCTAATATAGCGTCGCTCCAAGCCAGACTACAAGCCCAAATTAGCAAATGAAAAGCAGCTGGTGACTAAGCAATTGCCCCACAAACCAGCAGCTAACTAGCTCCACACAATACCTGCTTCATGCAGTCAGTTAAGAGCAAATGAGGCTAATAAGATACTACACTTCAAACTACACTTCACAAACAAACACCAAAACTAATGCTGGGCAAACTACAAAACAGGTAGAAGTCTAATCTAGCTACACTAATGGCAAAAAACAGATACTTAGCCCGCTCTAGGAGAACTTCTGCGGGTCCTGCACAGCTGAATCCTGATTGCACTTTCCACGGTTGAGCGTGCTTACTCAACCGTGGAGGAGGCGGCACTCGCCCTGGTTCTCGCTGTCCAACCCTTCGAGGTTTATGTTGGCTCCTCTTCATGCCCTGTTCTAGTACACACAGACCATAATCCGTTGGTCTTCTTGAACCGCATGCGGAATTCAAATCAGAGGTTGATGCGCTGGAGCCTTATACTCCAAGCATTCAACCTTGAGATTGTTCATATCCGTGGTAAAGACAACGTTCTAGCTGATGCGTTGTCGAGGGTGTAGGGCGACTCTTTTTGGGTCTCTTGTCCTCTCTCCATCTCTCGGTCGCTCTCTATGCCTTGCTTCTCCCTTCTGTTTCAACTTTCCCAGGAGCCGGGGTCGTTGGACGTGTTGGGATGGAGATACGGGTCGGTGAGTGGGCACTGGTTGGTGGGTAGTAGTAGTCCTGTAGTAGTCTGAGTCCCTGTATATATGTATGTTTAGTTGTATGATGGTGTATTATATATTTTGCCTATGATTTGTGACTGTTTTGGTGGCGACTGGTGTCACCATTTGGTGGTGGGGGTGTTATGGTTCCCTGACCTTGTGCCCTAGTGGCTGAATGTGGTGTTGCGGCATTTGTTTGATTGTCTTCCTAAGAGGAAATGGGTGTCACCTGGAAGGGGTCCTACTTAAGGGGCCCTCTGGCTGATGCTCACTCTCTCTCTCCATTCAGAGGACAACCTGCAGCCTGGCTACACTGCGCATTTTTGTTCTTTTGTAGTGTTCTTTAAAGATATTTTTGAATTGCGACTATTTTGCGTGATTCTCGTTTATGTTGCGACTGGCCAGGGGCTGATCGTAACAACAACCTTTTTTTTTTATTTTTTTTTTATTGTATCAAATATCAAGTACACTACAGTCACATTCCAACATTCATTTACACTACAAAACTGTAAAACCATTTTACACTTGACGTTAAAACAAATTCTCCTAACTGTTTAAATTCTATTTCACTGGCTTTAAAAATAAATAAATAAATAAATAAATACGCTATGCCATAAAAACAGTTTTATGATTACATTCTTCCCTTCGATAATTAAATAAAACAATTTACATTTGACAATAAAACCCCTTCCGGTATTTGACCCAATACATACCACAATTTCTCACCTATGCCTTTTTGTAGAGGGCAGGACATGTCCTTAAATAACTGCCTTCACTCCTTTTCTGCTGCCCCGCCATATTAGGAGTCCTGGCCTGACCCCGCTGGCCCTCCCTGTCCCACCACCATTGCCCACGCGGCGTGTCCCACACACGTACGGCACCCTCGAGTCCATTCCTCCTGTAGTCCCGCACCATGTATCTTTTCACTGCTGCCCAGGCCACTCTCTTTACCTCCTCTGGTGTCAGGTCCTTGTCCTGTAGCAGTCGAAGGTTTCTTGTCGTCCACAAAGCGTCCTTTCCGCAGTTTAAAACTTGCCACACCGGCCTCCACTTTTCTGTTTTTAAAAGGTGTCCATCACCGTATAAAATCATGTGGCACTTCAGTCTTTCTTTAAAACCCATCAGTTTCACCAGAGGGGTGAGTTTGTTCCAGAGGGCCTGGGCTGTGCAGCAGTCCCACAGCAGGTGCCGTACAGTCTCTTCATGTGTGCATCCCGTCTGGGGGCACACCGCAGTCCTCATCATCCTTCGGGCGGTCATAACTTGCCGGACAGGGAGAATTTTTTGCGCCGCCAGCCAGGCCAGGTCCTTATGACGATTCAGCAGGTCCGGGTGGGCCACCGCCTTCCACACTTCTTCTGCTTGACCTAGTGCCAGCCCCCTCACTGCACACGTATCGTCCCTGCCGTGCACAAAAGAGAGCATGTTATGGTATGAGGATAGAGTCTCAGCCCCCTCCCCTTCCAACCCACTCACTGCTACAAACTTTTTAAAAGGCTGATAAAACACTGGCATGTCAAAGGCCACCGGTTGAGTTTGGTTTGTTTTTAAAATCCCCAACCTTCTCAAAAAGCCCCCAATAAAAAACCGTACGAAACATGAAGCCTTATTTTCTGAATTCACACACAAAGATACATGAAGGGCCACAAACTGGCACATTAAAATCCTATTAAAATCCGGCACTCCCTTTCCTCCTTTACCCCGCTCCTTTTTCACCCACACCCTTTGCAGCCTTTCCCATCCCCCGCCCCAGAAAACACGAAAAACTAAAAAGTCCAGACGGGCCAACACAGAACGAGATGGTACAAACACTACAATGAAAAATAAAAGCAATGGTAAAAAGACGGATTTTAAAATCAAAACCTTCCCTTCGTACGTCAAATACCTAAAACTCCAGAACTGCAATTTCTTTTTAACTTTCATTAAAACGTCCTCCCAATTTTTCCCGCCCAACCCTTCTTTGTCAAATCTCACACCTAACACCTTCATATCCTTGTCGTCAGTTTTTATAGGAAGACTTTGCAATTCCCTTTGTGTCCATTCTCCATACACTTTTAAAACCGTTTTATCTTTATTCAGTCTTGCCCCCGAGGCCTGCCCAAAAAACTCTGTTAAATCTAAAACCCTGGCGACCGAAACCGCGTCCGAAGCTAAAACTGTGACATCATCCATATAGAGGATGCACCTGGCCTCCCTCCCCCACTACCCGGTATTTTTACCCCCAAAATCCAGGTGTCCCTTCTCAAGATCTGTGCCAGCGGCTCAACGCAACAAACGAACAGTAGCGGGGATAAAGGACACCCCTGCCGGACGCCACAGTTCACTGCCACTGTTTTTGATAAACGCCCATTTACCAGGATCTTGCTCCTTACCTCCGTATACAGGAGCCCCACCCGAGCTAAAAAACCCTCAGGAAACCTCATTTTTCGCAGTACATGAAACATGTACTGGTGCGAGACCCGATCGTATGCTTTCTCAAAGTCTAAATTTAATTTTAACATTCACGGCTTTGAATGCTACGTCACCAACACAAAAACACCCAACAATCACTCTCCCTGGAATTACTTCCGTGAACCCTGTTACCTCCACCCGACTACTGTTCACTAAAAAAGCTACCCCATCTGCTCTATTTTCATTTGATCCGCTCCACAAGGAGGGCCCATGTCCCCACTTTTCTTCCCACATTTTGTACGATTGCCTAAAAGGCAAGCCGAACTCCTGTAGACAAATTATGTTGGCTTTTATTTTTGCCAAATGGGATATCACCATCTGCGCCTTTATTTCAGTCTTCATGCTTCTTATATTCACAGACGCCACCGTCAGTGTTTCCTGCATTGGATTAAAAATTTAAAAAACACAACGTACACATATATGCAACATTTTGCAAAACACCACACACTCCATTTATTTCCCTTTCGTCCTCCCGCCTCCACTACCTTCCCCGTGTGTGATGTTATCTTGCAAGACCTCCTCCTCCTGAAAGGGTTCTTTATTTGGGGGCATCTGCGGGAAAGACGGGGGCGACTCCGGGGACCCCTCCTCGGATAGGTCCCCCATCAATCCCCACCGCTCCCGAAAACCCCCCCTCCCGCTCTTTCCGCCTCCGAGCCTCTCTATTTCCTCTGCTAATCTCTTCATCCCTCCCACATTTTTGCCCCCTGACTCCATGTCGTCCGACTCCGCCTCCTCTCCTGCCTCCCGAACCTTCATCTCACTTTCACTCATTATGGGGAACAGATCTCCCCACTCTGCAGATACCCCTTCCCTCTCCAATGAGCCCTCCCTTTCTCTTCTCTTTACTGACTCCTGGCCCTCCACACACTGTGGAGCTTCCTTCTCCACACACTCCTGAGTTTCCTTTCCTTTCCCCTCCTTCACTTCCTCCTTTCCTTTCCTCTTCTCCTCCTCCAAAATGCCCTTTGCCCTTTCTCTCACCCCCTCCTGAAACACTTTCTTTCCCCCTTCTACCACCTTTCTCTTCACCCCCACCTGATCTCCCCCTTGTGTTATATCCTCCTCATCTTCCATCTCTCCCTCCTGAGCTTTTCCGTTCCTTTTTCTCAGGATTCTCCCCGTTCTCTCCTTCCTGAGACTCCCCCTTTTCTCCCTCCTTCGTTTCCTCCTCCTCTCTCTCCTGGGTCTCCCCCTTCTCTGTCTCCTTCTGAGCTTCCTGTGGCTCCCTCTCATATTTGTCCCCCGACCCCGCTCGCTCACCCTTCTCCTCCTGAATTTTCTCCTCTTCCCTTTGAGCCTGAGCTCTAACCCTACCCATTCTTGCTCGGTTCGCAAAAGAATCTGGACAATCCCGAAACAGATGTAAGGACTTACCGCACAAATTACACTTTCTGCCATTTGGGCACACCCCCGCCAGGTGCCCCACCTCCCTACATTTAGCGCATACCACAGCATGACACCCCTCCACCAAATGTCGATACTCTCCACACTTCCTACATAATTTTGGTTGTTGTAAGAAAAAATAAGGTTCCGGACGAGAAAATCTTGGTCTTCGTAGAAACTGTCTTTATTGGCAAAATATGGCAGCAACAGAAAATACACGTAGCATGTACTCTGGGAGCATCGAAGTCAAAATGCACCCCGACTGTCTGTCTTGGCCTTCTTTTAAGCTGTTAGTTGTGATTTGATTAGTGGTACCAGTGATGATTGGTGAGTGAGATGATTAGTTTCTGTCAAGAGTCACACAATGCCTTAGCAACTCTGCTTTGTTAATCACTCCCGAGTCAGTTTCATTCACCCTTCTCCCTCTCCTGGCTGATTGTATCAATATGGCACTGTCAGTCTTTACAGTGATACTGAAGTCTTGTGAGCTGTGAACTAAGGCTTTCTTTCATCAGTGGGCCCAAGTATTGCGTTTTGGCACAACCTCTGTATTGAAGATTTGTAGTTGAACTAAAAATCTTACATATCCCCCATATTTGAGAAGTTGCGCTTTCTTGGGATTCAATTTGATTCCTGCTTCTTCAAGGAGGTGAAGCAGTTCTGCAAGTAAACTGACATGCTCCTCCCTTGTTGCAGTCTGCAACAATAGGTCATCAACATACTGAATGAGACATTCTGGTCTAGAAAAAGCACCTAGCACATTTGCCAAACACTGGTGGAATAATGTCGGTGAGTTAGCAAAACCTTGTGGAAGCACATTCCAAGTGTATTGGGTATTTTTAAATTTGAATGCAAATTTGTATTGGCAATCAGGATGCAGTGGGATGGACCAGAAACCATTGGAGACATCTAGGGCAGAATAATAGTTAGCTTCTGGGAGAAGGGATGCTAGAACATCAGGTGTGGCAGCTACCACAGGCGCACATGTGGGGGTGCACTTGTTGAGTTCCCTATAGTCAATACATAAACGCCATGAGTTATCCGGTTTACGTACAGGCCATATAGGAGCTAGGCATGGAGATAAGCACGGCCTAATGATACCTTGTTCAAGTAGGGAGTCAATTGCACTCTGCACATAGGGGTTTGCTTCATTCGGGTAGCTGTACTGTCTGAGAGGGGGTGGGTCCCGCCCCTGCACATTCACCTCTATGACACCCGGATCAATGCGACCACAATCATGCTTGCTTTTAGCGAAAGCCCCTCTGTGTTGTCCTAACAGGTCTGATAGCTGGGTATCATCATGTGACAACAAGCTATCCAAATCATAATTGTAAACACCTCACAGCTAGACCAATGAGGGTTTGTAGCTGGAGGGGAAGGCACCGCGTGTTTTCCTTTTGCTGGTGTGAGTCAAAACGGAGATGTTAGTTAGTTTTCATCTGTTCGCAAGAACAGGGCACAATTAGAATTAAGAATGCACTGGTTCCGTTGCCACGGGTTAGATATGAAGGAGTTGCTTCATATCCCGCTTAAAACTGGCCTGAAACGGATCAGTAGCATTCTGGTTACTCTCCGTTTGTAAACGGGGCTATGCTGTCATCCGAGATATATCCGATCTGTCGCCGGACTGTAAATATTCCAATGAGAGCATCAGAATATTCACATATGCGCGGAACAACATACCAGATATATCCCTGACCACAGCAAGGAAGCGTAACGGTTATTATGTTTTACTCTCGTGTTAAATCTGACTCCATTTTATATGAAAAATTTAAAATGAGGGTTTAACTATACGTGGAACTTGGGAGTGGTTACACTCGACTCTATCTTGTGCCATCATTCCTCAATGTATGCTCCCGGGCTTTAGCATTATTGTTAAATCTCAGTTCGGCGAGGAATCCAGAGGGTAGGAGGCTGACCACCATAATACATGCCTTCCAT
The DNA here is from genome assembly GCF_018555375.3 of Anguilla rostrata. Classification (NCBI taxonomy): domain Eukaryota; kingdom Metazoa; phylum Chordata; class Actinopteri; order Anguilliformes; family Anguillidae; genus Anguilla; species Anguilla rostrata. The sequence goes on along the minus strand of NC_057951.1, from coordinate 38,615 downwards.
GCCTGGCTTACATGGATAGTGCATAGACAGTTATGAGCCCAGGACGGTGTGTATCTATCGGGCTCCTTCAGGCGAATTTGACAAGAACCGGCGTACTACGCCCATGGGTTCTCTTAAGCCAAAACACCAGAACCAATACCACCAATCCCTTAACTGGCAGATCGTGGTCACCTATCTAACTTGAAGACCCCACTAAAGACGTTTACTGTACTAGACCCCTGATCAGTAGGTCCTAGTCAGGATTGCCCCCCTGAGTATTTAAACGGAATTTCGGCTGAAAAGAAGATAAAATGGATTAGAGTCATGAAGATCACGTAAGTTAAAAATAAGAATTTATTGAACAGGCAGGTAGGTTATTATCTTCAATTTCCAAAATCAATTATAAAGGTTAAAAACAGAAATACAGAGTAAGAGTTCTTACCAGCCTGTTTAGCTACACACAGAACATCGAGTATGCGCAGTGCGGGAAGTCGATTGCGATCTTCCTCGACAGGATTGTCTCCCTTCCTTTTAGGCCAAATCCCGCGTTTGATCTAGGCGGCATTACCATAAATTAACCTGGCCGAATCATAAATCTCAAATTTCGGCCCCCACCATTTGGGGCTGCTGTTAAAACAATCAGTGGGGAAATCGGGAAAAGGAGATGATTACCAGAGAGGACATTCCATTGTGTTAGGTTTTTCCTGAGTTGCTGAAACTATGTTTTTTCAAATTCTATCTGGTATGAAACATATTTCATTCAATGGCTTGAACCATGGAGAAAATGTACATACCAAACATGCCAAGTGGATGTAATATTATGGTGCAGTTGTCATGAAAATACCCTTTTGTTTAACCATTGTACATGCAATCCATGTTATTATTACATAATGCAGAATACAATAATACAATGAAAACATGTGCATGGTTTGTAAGGTTTTCCGGGATTTGTAAATAAGATATACAGATGGTTTATAGATGGTTTATAGTCCAGATCCAGAAAATAAATACAAAGTGTAATATCCGAGGGGCCCAAATGAGGGCACTGTGGTACTGTCCCGTGCAGTGGCCCCCACCAGGTGCCGGTCGTTTCACCCTTTACGACCCCAAAACACCCACACCCACAACCACAGACAAAGACTAGTTCCCCTTATCTTGGTTGTGTCCAGGTGGTAACATTCCAGAGAACCAAATGGCCTGCCCATTCAGAGGAAATCCGAGTGACTGATTGTTTTACCACCAGGCTCTCGGGTCCTTTGAATTACACGCTGCGTCCCAGCATGCTGGCTCGGTCAAATGTCAGCCTTTCCTGGGTCCCAGTTTGACTTCCCTCTTACATAATCCTCTGCCTTCTTAATAGCAAACACCGCATGCACATCAGAAATTTCGACTAAATCATCCCCACTCTGAGTATTGCGCCAAATACAATTATTGCCATAATCGATTATGTATCCCCGCCTCTTCATTATGTCTGATCCCAAAATATTGCGAGCATCACCAGTTGTACTGAACCAAGCCTTAGCATTAAAAGAATCACTGCCAATTCGAAAAGCCAAACTGTCCGACTGAGAAGCAATAGACACTGTACCATCAAAACCTTCCAGAGTAATTGTATTCGTGGGATTGCGAGGGTGACTATCTGAGTGTATAATTGACAAGGAAGCACCAGAATCCACTAGCCAACTGTTGCATCGGCCTCCAACAGCAACATTTACAATTGGCCTACCATAGGTATCTCGTTCCAAAGGTGCAATGTGGTTCACGGAGGCCTGGAACCCCTATGCTGAAGCATTAGCACATTTCGATCCCATCCCCTTATTAGCTGCGCGCAATTCAGCGTTTTCGGCGCTCAGTTTTTGTAAAACCGACTGCATTTCACTGAGCTGTTTGCTAATCTCCGAATATGGAGATGTTCTTTTTAATGTTGAGTTGCATTCCCTGGCAATATGTCCTTCCTTTCCACAAGCATAACATAAAATTACCCCGTTTGGGTTAAACAAGGGAGGCCTTTCACCCCTCGCTTGTCTCACATCCTCCGGCACATAACCTTCATTTTTCCACGACACCGATTTACGAGTATGATTCGGGCGTGATGTGGTCTCGGCCAGTGCAGCCACTGGTTGCTTTCTAGATTGGTTAATGCTGAGATTCATGTTATATAGCTGTGTCATTTTTGCTACGATATCTGCGTATGCGGCATGCGAATCTATATGTAGCGCCAAAGCCCTCCGAGTATTCGAATCGCTTTGTGCAATCAATGCGGATTTGAATGCGGGATCCTGTTGTGTTAAACCAGCGATGCCACTATAAGACGAAAAGGCTTCCCATAGGCGCGCCGCATATGCGGCCGGGTGTTCAGAAGGACACATCACTACTTCCCTTATCTTTTCCCAATCCACAGCACGAGTGCCCAAAATGTCCAACAACCCCGTTTTTCTGCGTTGTTGGTTGGCCTCCCGATTTTGTATGTCCAGTGGAAGCGCACTAGCAAGAGCATGGGGTAAACAAGCAGACAAAATGACACATGCGTCAACATCAGTCAATCTATGTAGGCCGACCATACGTTCCAAATTCGCAAGAAACTCTACCGGATCTCGCTTTGAGGGAACAAATGCACCAATACTTTTTACGAGAGCCTCAATCTCGCTCGGAGACAGCGGCTTTACAGTGGTTGTAGTGGTTACTCTGTTTCCCCCTTCCCCCGGTATAATAGTAGTGGTCTCGTGAACTGGCGCTACGGGGAATTTTAGGGTACGTAACGAACTGCCATCCCCCACCAGAGGTAAACCTGTATTTTGTGCGTCACTCCAAACCGCGCCGTCACTTTCCTCCCGAACCCGGTTCCCCGGAGCGTTACTATTCTTCTCATACAAGTAATCGCACGTACCTCATACGCTTTTTAATTCTGTCTGCGTAGCATAGAGTTCACAGTGGAGCTCCTCGTTCTTTATGTGTAATTGAGCTACCTCTATCTCTAGCAGATCTAGCTGGATTTCGGCATTCAAATTCGCGTTAAGTTGATGGCTTTGTAACGAGGTCAGAAGCTCACCAGTTTGCTGTCGCAAATTTTCATTCTCTGCTTTGAGAGCATCCAATGTTTTATTGCCTAATTTGTAAGAAGCAAGGACGCCTTTCAAAACCATTGCAACCTTACTTTTTTCCTAAGTTTATTGGTCGTGTTCCTATCAAATTGGAAGGCAGCCCATTCATACGGTTTTTCCTGGTTCTCTATTCCCTCCAACATATCTGATTTGCCGTGCTTAGCAATGTACTGAAGAATAAACGATTCCATTATCATAGATTCTCTCAGTTGTTCCCACTTAATAAAGAGTTAGGAAAGCACCCTCGCACCACCTCTGTGCGCAAAAACCTCTATTTCCCAAAACAGCAATCAGGCTTGCTGATTCGCAAAAAACAATTCCAAATACGTTACGATACGTTAATCACCGCAACCTGGTTCCGTGCGTTGAACCAAAATTAAACTTTATATTCCAGTTGCTTTAGGAATATTTTATACACCTACTGTATGGTTCAGTACCTCGAACCAACAACGCTATTCCAATTACTTTAGGAACGTATAGCTTGTCGCGTACAAATCCTAGCCACAGTCCGTCGGGCCCTATTCAGTTACTTTAGAATAGTTCGTCGATTTGCAAGCACAAAAACAGGTTCAGTACGTCGAACCAACAACTCTTATTCCAATTACTTTAGGAATGTATACAGCTTGTCGCGAACAAATCCTAGCCACAGTCCGTCGGGCCCTATTCTGTTACTTTAGAATAGTTTGTCGATTTGTAAGCACGAAACAGGCAAGTTGCGTTAGTAACTTGTTAATTCCAAACAGTTCCCTATACCCAGTACGTCGGCAATTCAGTTGCTTTAGAATTGTTGTTTTAGAGAAATGAATGGACTTAAACCCTGCAACTTCTACTGCACCTTACAAACAAAGACTACTACCAACAATTTCAGTCAGAAAACCTCCTTTCCTTGTAGGTTCTTTGAAGACGTGAAACTGAATTAAAAGTGGAAGCTGTATCACGGAAGATGATACTCACCGTATGGGAAGCTGATGTCAGGAATCTCCCCTCTTTTGTTTTCAGCTCGCGTTGGGCTGGCTCGCCAATGTAAGAAAAAATAAGGTTCCGGACGAGAAAATCTTGGTCTTCGTAGAAACTGTCTTTATTGGCAAAATATGGCAGCAACAGAAAATACACGTAGCATGTACTCTGGGAGCATCGAAGTCAAAATGCACCCCGACTGTCTGTCTTGGCCTTCTTTTAAGCTGTTAGTTGTGATTTGATTAGTGGTACCAGTGATGATTGGTGAGTGAGATGATTAGTTTCTGTCAAGAGTCACACAATGCCTTAGCAACTCTGCTTTGTTAATCACTCCCGAGTCAGTTTCATTCACCCTTCTCCCTCTCCTGGCTGATTGTATCAATATGGCACTGTCAGTCTTTACAGTGATACTGAAGTCTTGTGAGCTGTGAACTAAGGCTTTCTTTCATCAGTGGGCCCAAGTATTGCGTTTTGGCACAACCTCTGTATTGAAGATTTGTAGTTGAACTAAAAATCTTACATGTCCATTATAGTCAACTAACCCCCTATTTTCTCCTAAAACAATCATTGAAGGCAAATGCCTATACCCTCCGTATCCTTTGGAGTCTCACAGGGATTCTCCAGCTCCCTGTCCACACCCCATCCACATCCATCACCTTCACAGGCCGCCCTCTTACCACACAAAATCTACCTAACCATGTAACCAAATCCTCCTCCACAATCATTTCATTATACAAACGAAGTACCACCACCTTCATCGAATCATCGCTCAACTTTTCAAGTGCAAACATCTCCAATTGTTCTTTTACATTTTCAAATTTTGCCCAAAAGGACTTCACCAAAGCCTCACCCTTGAAACTTAAATCAAACCCTTTACCCTGTGGCAACACAATCAAACAATTTATCTCTGCTGCAGTGAAACCCAAAAACCCTTAACAAATTTCCGTAAAAAATCAAGCCTAGAACACTCTAACAATTTACCATCTTTTTCTTTAAGATTAAAGCGAACACAGCAATGCCGCGGAACACCAACTCGAGCAGCCGCCATCCCGCAACACGCGTGAACTAAACAAAGGAACCTGAACAAAGAAACAAACAAATCCAAACCAAACTAACCGCTCCAAAATTCAAAAAAATTTGGCCACGCCCCAAAGGGGCTTATCTCCAATGAAACCCCACTTCTCTCCACACCAGTCCTCCCGCGAAACCTGTAAAACCAAAACCAGAGAAAAAAACACACAAAATTTATACAATTTATTGAACACAGCCAATAGTAATCAGCACACACTTCACCAGCAAAGACCAAAAATACCAGGCAGTCAAGGGATCAGCCCCAGCATACCTTCAAAAGATATTCAAACCCTACATGCCAGCCAGATCCCTCCGTTCTGCTACCTCAGGACGCCTAGCACCTCCCCCTCTTCGCACCTGCACTTCCAGAACACGTCTCCTCTCTGTTCTGGCCCCACGATGGTGGAATGACCTCCCTGTGGAGGTCAGAACAGCTGAGACTGTGACCCATTTCAAACGACGACTGAAGACCCACCTCTTCAGGCTGCACCTCTCCCCATCCCTTCCCCCCCTGTAAATGACTAAACTTAGGGTTGTAACTAGGCAGCTGTTTAATAGGTGACTTAGTTGATGCGCCAGTCTTAACGACTACTTGTATCTTTATTTATTTTTATTTTTCCATAGATTGCGTTGTTGCCGTTCTCGTTGTTAGTGTTAATCAGTTTAACCACCAGGGTCCAGGTTGAACTATGCGGTTGTTCCCTGTACTTGGACCGGTACTTCTCTCTAGGGGTTTCGTCATACTTGTTCCTGGTTATGGTTATACACTTTGTTGTACGTCGCTCTGGATAAGAGCGTCTGCCAAATGCCTGTAATGTAATGTAATGTAATGTAAAAATGGTATCTCTCCTGCCAGGTAAGTATGAGTTGTGCACCTCTCGGAATCTGTCCCTGCGCCACGCCGTGACTTTCACATACGTGGTTAGCACACCGTTCCAGTTGCGCAGCTCTCCAAGGCGCACAATGACGGCGAGCGAACTGTCCGATCTCACTACCTGTGACAGAATGCTGGCGCTCCTTAATATTTATACTATTACATAAAAATGCAACTTAAAAAAAAAAAAAAATTTTATATATATATATATATATATATATATATTTCCCTCTGTGCCTCGCAGTAGCCTACACATTCTCAGAAGCATCCATACAGGACAGAGCGAGTGGTAAACGGAATTCCCCTACGCAGCATTCCCTGGTGAGAGGCCATTAACATTAGTTCTTCCTTCTTTTTCATCGAGTATGCACACACGTAATTCGCAAATGAACACATGGGGAACGCAAAAATGCACAGTTAAGCGAATTCCTGGGCCCCGTATCAGGACGCAGGGTTAGCCGGATAAGTGTACCGAGGAAATCCTGGCAGCCCTCGCGAATCAGGAACATGGACTGATTACAATACAATACAGTTCTACCTGGTATTGACTCGGTGCAGTTACAGAGCAGACTCGACTCGGTAAGCCTGTTTTCTGAAATACCCCCCTTCTCTCTCATTCTGAAACAACAAAAACGAAAAACGCTTTTGACAGAAACCGAAGCGTGCTGACGCCATTAGCTTTGAACTGTGGCTGGATATCTAAGACACGTTGATGTTTTATTTTACTTTGCACAGTTCGGGTATTCCAGCTTAAATCGTGTGAGAGATCACCCCCTAGTGTGACAACGCAAAAAAAAATAAATAAATATGTAATACATGCTTACTGCACTTGGTATTCCCAGGCGGTCTCCCATCCAAGTACTAACCAGGCCCGACCCTGCTTAGCTTCCGAGATCAGACGAGATCGGGCGTTTTCTTTTTTTTTTTCTTTTTTTTTTTTTTTATTAATTAATTTTCCAATTCACAAATTTACATTTCTGTTGTTTCTTTTTTATACATTTTCATAACAACACAACAGGTATTTACACATTTACATTTACTTAACATTCACATTCTTATTATTTTATTTACATTATTTACATTAACCAAAGCCCCAAGCAGGTTAAATTGGCTTTTTACCAATTGAATACAATTTCTTTCCTCTCTCCTTCACAAATCAATTTATTTCCACTAACAAAAAACTCTTTTATTTCTTTACTACCGTATTTACAGATTAGCTCTACATCTCTTTTCATTACTGATTTGAATAAACACTCCACATTTACTTTCTTTCTTTCAAAATGTGCATAATTCCTTCTATATACAATGGCTAGTCTGGCGTGACTTAAAACAAAATTGATTAAACAAAAATTAACCGTTTTACTTTTTTCAAAAACCCCAAATAAAAGTAACTTCCTCCACCCATCCTCCAAGTCTAATTTCACAGACCAGTTTTCTCTTAACAGTTTCTTTAAAAAATCAAAGAAATCAACTAAATCATTGCAGTCTAAAAAGTAGTGTAAAAAACTCTCATGACCACCGCTACATACGTCGCACATTGCATTCACCTCATTGTTTATCTTATTTAATACCACATTTGTGTATATTCTGTTGTGTTTTATTAGGAAGTCATTGTTCTCGCATTCTATACTATTATATTTTATATTGCTATTTGACCATATTTTCTTTACATCCATGTCTTCGAATACTTTTCTCCACACTCTCTCTGCTGCTGGTTCTTTTATTACATCCACTATCAACCAGCCGTACACTTTCTTCACACTCATACTCCCCATATTACATTTCTTTTCATTATCTAGCATGTATATCTCTGTCATACATTCTTTTCCTTTTACTATGCTTTCTTTTTCAATACTTCTTGTCCAATTTATTGGTATACTTAATTTAATTTTCTCATATATTTTGTTAACCTTTTCTCTTTTTTCCATCCCATCTGCTTCTCTTACTGCATCATAAATGCAGCTCTCTCTGAGGAACCCAGGGATCACTTCATACATTATGTCTTTCACTTGCTTTATTCCGTTCTCAATGAATTTCGGTTCATATAGTGTTTTGTTGTTGTACTTGAATGCTTCGTTTAAGAACAAAGGTAGGTTCGCAAACGATTGTAGGGCTACACATTCATACTGTAATTTTGGCAGGATCTTTCTCCACGCCTCCAGTACCTCTCTATAAAATTCGGGTATTCCACCAGTCATTGATTGCTTAAACCCCATATACCATCCGTTATCCCCTATTCCTCCCACATCGTTAATATATTTTTTCAGAAATTCTTTCCATCCATACTCCTGTGTTCCCACTATATATTTTTGCACAGTTTTTATTCTTAGTGCATTCCTCCTTGTTTCAAGGTCCACTAATTTTAACCCTCCATCCCACATCCTCCCTACTAGTGTTTTTTGTGCAATTTTCACCCCCTTCCCTTCCCATATAAAGTCACATACTATTCTATTTAACTCATTCATTACCCACTCTGGCATTTCAATTACATTCATCACATATACACATACCGAGAACAACAAACTGTTCACTACAGTTACCTTGCCTTTTAATTTTAACTTCCTTACCTTCCATGTTGTACATATCGCTCTTATTTTATTAATCACCCCTGTCCATGTCTCGTCTCTCGCCTCTTTACTTTTTACACCTAGATGTATTCCCAACACCTTGATGTATTTATTTTCAACTCTTAATCCTACCTCCGCTCTCTCTACTTCTCCTATATACATTATTTCAGATTTTTCTTTATTTATTTTTGCTCCTGATGCTTTCCCGTACTTCCCAATTAATTCTAGAACCCTTTTAACACTCCCACCATCTCTTACCGTAATTGTTGTATCGTCTGCGTATTGATTTATGACACATGTCCCCCCATATGGTAATTTGATTCCTCTTATCCCTTTGTCTTTTTTTATTAGTGTGGCTAGTGGCTCTGCTGTGATTGCATACAATAATGCTGATAGTGGACATCCTTGTCTCACCGATCTCCCCACCTTGAATTTATCTGTTAAGACTCCATTTATTTTTACACAACTCTTTGCATTCCCATATAATCTCTTCACCCATCCCACCATTTTTCCACCAAACCCAAAATTTTCTAGTACTCTATATAAAAATTCGTGTTCTACTCTGTCGAATGCCTTGTTCCAATCTATCCCTACAACTATTCCTCCTATTCTATCCCTCTTCATGTGTTCTATAACATCTCTGACTGTCCCTATTGTATCTGCTATATCCCTACCTGGTATACTGTAGCTTTGTGTTGTCTGTACTATCTCTCCTATCACTTTTTTCACTCTATTTGCTAGTGTCTTAGTTAATATTTTGTAATCGACGTTTAGTAAGCTGATTGGTCTAAAATTTTCTAAGTCTAAATTGCTTCCCTTTTTCTTATATACTATTGTTATCACCCCTTCTACCATTCTCTCTTTCACTAACCCTGTTCTCTCCATTTCCTTAAATACCTCCACTAAAATTGGTGCTACCTCCTTTTTATATTTTTTATACCACTCTATCCCTATCCCATCACTCCCTGGACTTTTCCCACTTGCCATCCCCTCTATCGCTATCAATACCTCTTTCACGCTTATTTCTCTATCACACCACTCTCTCTCTTCTACGCTTAACTTTTTCTCTGCACCTTCTAACACTTCTCCGATACTACTCTCATCTATTCCTCCCTTCTTATATAATTCTTCATAAAATTCCTGCACCCTCTCCAGTATCTCCACATAATCTTCTGTTTTCTCTCCATTCTTTTTATTTATTTCATGTATATATGTTTTGTTCTGCCTCCTCCTTTCTAGTCCTAAGAAATATTTTGTACATTTCTCCCCCTGTAATGCGTACCTTGCTTTACTTCTGAGAATTGCACCTCTGCATTTCTCCCTCTCGTACTTTTCTAATTCCGTCTTTATCTCTATGTATTTCTCTATATTATACTCTTCTTCTTCTTCTGTCCTAGTTAACTCTACTTCCAATCTTTCTCTCAACTCCTTCTCTTCTTTCCTCATCTTTTCTTTCCTTTTCTTGCTGTATCTAATACTAATGGATTTTATTTTATTTTTCATCCACTCCCATCTTTCCCCTATACTCTCGTTTAAACTAGCTTTCTCTTTTTGCGCTTCTCTTCTTGCACTCTCTCTATCTAAAATCTCTTTAATCTGTTGCTCATATTCTTCTTCTTCTATATATCCTGCATTTAATATCCAGATCCCTCCCCTTGTCTCCTCCCGCCCTATCTTAACTGTAAACCTAACCCCGTCGTGATCACTAAAGCTATTTCCCTGGTGTCTAACTTTTTCTATATATCTGATAATTTCCCCCTGTACTAACACTAAATCTATTCTACTCTGTTTTAATGTCCCTTCTCTCATCTGCCTTCTAGTGTATTCTCTTTTTTCTGGATTGTCATATCTCCATACGTCTGTCAATTCTTTTTCTTTCCCATCTAAATTCTACCCCTTTACCTACATCTAACCTGCTGCATTTAATATTAAAATCACCTACTATTATACTCCTCCCTATCACTAAGCCTTTCAATTCCTCTATTATACTCCTTTTATCTATTTCTATATTTGGTACATATATATTTATTAATCTAAATTCTATCTTTTTATATTCAAAATCTATTACTATTATTCTCCCTGTCCTATCCTTGTACACTTCTTTTATATTTTCTACACATTCATTTTTAATCAAAATCGCAACTCCCCTTGCATTTGTGTCCCCGTTGTTGTAATAAATTTCCCCCTTCCATGCTTTTTTCATCTCGCTCACCTTTCTTTCATCCCAGTTCGTTTCTTGAATACATATTATATCGCTTCTATATGTATATAACAACGATTTCATTTTTTCTATATTTCTCAACCCGTTAATATTTACAGAAGTGACTGTGGTCATGAGAGCAAACCAAAAAAGGTAAACATTTAAACCAATCATTCTATACAAACATCACATACCCACTCGCAGTCCTTTCTTTCTTTCTTCTCTTGCTTTCTCTTTGTCCGCCTTTCTCTTTTTTGCAGCCAGTTTTTTGGATATAGTTGTTCCTTCTCCTGGTCGTTTTTCTTTCATTTCCTCTCTCATTCTCATTTTCTGTTCTTTGAATCTGCAGTTCGCCGTTTTCTTCTCTCGTCTCTGTGTCGCCACCCTTCTGTTGAAACTGTCTTCATCGTCGTCTTCTCTTTCTTCGCTTTCCTCGCTTTCTCCCATTTGCTCCATCCCTTCCTCTTCATCACCATCTCCTTCTCCGTCCTCGCTGTTGTCGTCTGTCTCATATCTACGTTCCATTTCGTTGTCAAGTTCTGCGTCTTTATTTTCCACCTCTTGTACGTCGTTTTCTATTCCGTCGGCTGAATGTCCGTCTCGGTGTTCTTCCTCTGTCTTTCCGTGGCCGTCTTCTCTTTTGCTCTCGTCTTTTTCCTCTTCTCTTTCTGCCCCGCTCCGATTTTCGCACTCTCTGGCGTAGTGCCCCTTCTCTCCGCATTTGAAACATTTAAAATCCGGGCAGTCTCTGAATATGTGTCCCGGTTGTATGCATAGTCTGCAAACCCTTATTTGTCGATCATGAATCACTCTAAAGTATTCCGATCCCCTCAGCGTCTCAAACCTCGTAGAGTAAGGAAGCGAGCGCACCTGCTCGTTGAAGCGAACTTTTAAAAATCTTGTACCGTCCGCAATGTCGGTTCCGGGCCATTTTCTCCGTTTAATAGTCGATAGAGGCTTCACCCCCCACTCTTCTAATTTCGCTATTATTTTGCTGTCCTCTAGATAGACCGGTAGGTTTATAAACGAGACTACCATGTCTGTATTAACAATGTCTCTCGCGAACACCATCGCTCCTTTAACTTTTAACCCGTCCATTAATTTTTGTTTTGCTTCGTCGAGTCTCATCGTTATTTCGTAAATTCTTGCTCCTCTCACTCGGCAGCCTGTTACTTCCCCGCACTCTTTCTTCACTTCTCTTAATATGTCCATCATGGAAATTTCCCCCGTCTCTTCCACTTCCACTTCCACCGTCAGCTCTCTGTTATACTTCCTCCTCTCTTCTCCTTGGATTTCTCCGTTTCTTTGATGTTCTCCGTCTTTCCTTTTATTAATTCGTTGTCCACTTTCATTGTCGGTGTTCTTTCTTTCGTCATGCACATTTTGTCCGTCCGTTTCTCTACATCCTTCTTCTCTTTCGTTCATTTTTTCCATAATCCTTCTCGTAGTCCTTTGTTGTTCAGAGTTCGTCGCCATTACATCCATCCGATACGTTTAACTTACAAAACAGACCCCCAAACAGCAACTGCTGCTGGGGGTTGACGAAGAAAAATTATAAAACGGACACTTCAGACAAACTCAAATTGCACAGAATAATAAAATAAACCGACTTAAAAGACAAACACAAATGCACAGAACAAACTTTTTGAACTTCTTCCAATCACACTTCCTGGATCAAACCAACGGGCGTTTTCAGGGTGGTGTGGCCGTAAGCGAAGAAAGCCGCAGCCAAAGACGTTTAAATAGTTGCCGTCATGGCAAGCCCTCCTAACATTCAATAGCCTCGCTCCACTATCCGTAATTGCATTTCAGTTATCGACAAACTCATTTGAATTGGGCGAAATTCAATTTATTAGTCAGAATGACAATTCAGTACTGCCAATTGAAATGCGAGCAGAAGGATGTGATCAAGACTCTGAAACTGCTTTCACTTGCACAACTTTAAAGATATCCATAATGACATCACAAGTATGGCCATTCGAATCGTGCATACCACATGATCAGCTTTAGACGTCTGTAATCCGTTTTGGCTAGTGAAAATGGTATTTCATATATCTGAATTTGAATATTCCTAGTTACATCCGTGTGCCTGACGTACTGCGATGCCCAGGCTTCGCAATGTACATTGGCTCTTGCTACAGATTGAACTGGCTATGTTAATGGCTCGGGGTAGCTGATTCTTTAGAGATGAACATGTCGGACGTACGTCTGTAGTGCTTGCGAGACCTTGGCATACACTTATTCACGTCGCTTTGGTAAAACGGCTTGCCTATTAAACTATTGGAAAACATGTATGCAAATTAAGTTTTGCATAACCTGTGCGATCACTTATGGCTTTACAAATGGCAGTAGCCGCCCCCTCTGAAAAAAGTAAGAAAATGCTACGGAGTGGAAAGAGATTGGGCGAAACAGTCATCGTGTTGTTTTAGACAGGGAAGTCAACAGCTCGTTTCTCGCACCGGCCGCAGCATTGAAAACCCTGACGAAGTCACGTCACCCTGGTTAAATGAGTTACACTCACTTGCAATTTAAAAATGCGGGCAACCCATTAAATTTTAAAAGGACTTGCCATATGCTGTTGCAATGCGACAGACATGCAGCAAAGTTGTTTCCGTGGATTTTACGCACTTTTCTTACATTTACGCCCGCTTCACGGTCTATAGGCGCCGCGGTGCCATCGAGTACATTCTACTTTCTCACAGCAACATCAGGGGAGAGCGCGAACGCAGTCCCCCACTAGCAGAAATTATGCGGTCAAGATTCCCACATTTGGGGAATTCGCAGGGGTCAGCATGACCGAAGTGCAATGGCCGAGCCTCGCCCTGGGTGAACCACCTTTTCCTTTTCCTTTTCAAAATAATTTATTAAATCAATACAATTTTCTTACAACACAACAGACATTCAACACTTCACAGAAACTATTCCATACAAACTATCCTTTACAAAAAACATTTATCATGGATCTTTTCCATTTACAGCCACACTTTCCCCTTAAAACCAAATCCAGACCCCACCCCTTTCCTTTTAAAAGGAATATAAACAACCAACACACCCTTAAAAACAACCCCACATAAAACACCCAACTACCCACACAAACTACTAAAACCATACCAAAAAAACATACAAATGATGCCCACTAAAATTTCTTTCCCCATGACAATAAAATTTACAACACAATCCAACTCTTAAAAACAACGAAGATCGTAAAACAACTTTTGTACAGGGCAGCGGTGTACCTTCTAACCAACATGCCTTCACTCCATCTCTACTGCACGACCATAAAACCCATGACCTGGTCAGGCTGATCCTCCCTGTCCCATTAACATTGTCCATGCTGCCTGCCCCCACCTGTCCCTGGCCCATTCCAGTCCTTTCCTTCTTCGGTCCCGGCACATGTATTCTTTCAGAGTGGCAAACGCCACTCCCTTTACAGCTTCTGGTGGCATGGCTCTGCCCTCTCTTGCACACACGTTTCGTGCGATCCATCTGGCCTCCTTTATACAGTTTATTGCCATCCAGAGCGGCCTCCACCTTTGTCCATTTCTTGGTTTATCTGCCCCGTATAATACCGTCTGGCTTTTAACTGCTGACGCAGTCCCAATTATTCCTTTTAAAAGCATTCCACAGAGGCTCCATAGCGTCTTTGCTGACTTACAGTCCCACAAACAATGCCAGACTGTTTCTTCTTTCCCACACCTGGGCCAAGGACACACCCCTGAGGGTGACAATCTTCGGGCATGCAGCACTCCTTGCACTGGGAGGACCCCATGTGCCACCTGCCAGGCCAGGTCTTTATGGCGATGCAGCAGATCTGGGTGGGCCACCTCCTTCCACACGTCCTCTGACCGGCCTACTGCCAGTCCCCAAACTTGGCACACCGACTCCCTGTCCTGTACAAAGGATAATAAAAGTTTGTGTTTACTCATGGCTTCAGTTCCTACCCCCTCCAAACCCATTTTTATTAAAAACTTTTTCATTTCCCGGTAGCCCCCCACAATGTTAAAAGCTACCGGTACTGTTAGCGGAACTTTCACCACACCCAAACTTTTAAAATAAGCCCCCGTAAAAAATCTTACAAAAAACGCCGCCTTACAGGACAATGACACACACATAGACACATGTAACGCCACAAAATGACACCACAACACAGAATAAAAATCTAGCACCCCCTTACCCCCTTTTCCTGGCCTTTTTTTTAAAACCACCCTCTGCAGTCTTTCCCACTTCGTCCCCCATAAAAACCGAAACATCAAACGGTCCAACGAAGACAACACAGCACGCGACGGCACAAAAATGACACCAATAAATAACAACAATGGTAAAATCGTGGCTTTTAAAATGAGGTTTTTCCCTTCAAAGGTCAGCTGGCGTAGTCTCCAAAACTGGAGTTTCCTTTCCACTCTCTTTAAAACCCCTACCCAATTTCCATCCCCCAATCCTTCAGAGTTAAAAAGAACCCCGAGGATTTTAACTTGGTCAGTCCTAACCGTCATGGGCATCCCACGGAGCTCCGTTTCAGTCCACGGTCCGTACAGTTTCAAGTCACATTTTCCTTTATTTAGTTTTGCCCCCGATGCTCCGCTGAACCATACCGTCCTGTCAATGGTCCTGTCAATCGAGCATCGGTCTGTGCAGAAAACCGTCACATCGTCCATATACAAATTACACCGCGTCTCCTGTCCTCCGCTCCCTGGAATGCCCAGCCCTGTTATCCGGGCATCCCTTCTCAACACCTGTGCCAGTGGCTCTATACAGCACACAAACAGGAGTGGCGATAACGGACAACCCTGGCGGACCCCGCAGCTTACCTTCACTGCCTTTGACAGGACCCCGTTGACCAAAATCTTGCTTTCTATGTTTGTGTACAGAAGCCCCACCCGTGCTAAGAATCCCTTCGGAAAGCCCATTTTTTCCAGTACCCTAAACATATACTGGTGCGAGACCCGATCATACGCCTTTTCAAAATCTAAATTGAGTACAGCGAGCCGAATGTCTCTGTCTCTCGCATAACAGAGGGCGTCTCTGACCAGTACGAGGCTGTCCGTGATCCTCCTGCCTGCCACAGCACAAGTTTGATCCGGGTCAATCACGTCCTCTAAAACAGTCTTCATCCTCAGGGTTAAAATCTTACTAAAAAGCTTAAAATCAAAGTTTAAAAGTGTTATAGGGCGCCAATTTTTTATATCATCCTCTTCTCCTTTCTTAAAAAGGAGAGAAACCACTCCTTCTCTAAAACTCCTCGGTAAAACTTTAAAATTCTCAAACTCTTTAAAAACAATTAAAAGATCAGAACCTACTAAATCCCAGAATTTTTGATAAAACTCAAAAGGCAGCCCATCCAACCCCGGTGCTTTCCCCTTTTTAAAAGATTTCAAACTATCATCTAATTCGGCCCTCTCTATCCCGCCCTCCAAACTACCTGTATCCTGCACTTCCCTCTCTATAAAATTTAGCACCTCCCCAATCCTTCCCTGATCTACCTCCTTGTCCCCAAATAATTTAGAATAAAACTCCTCCGCCACCCCAAGCATGCCTTCTGTGTTCTGATTTACCACCCCATCCTCTCCTTTCAGACCTTTCATTAAAACCCTCCGTGACATTATCTTTTTAAAAAAATATCGTGTACATTTTTCTCCTTCGTCTATCTCTTTCTCCTTACTCCTAAAAATAATTGATTTGCACTTGTTTTCTGTTAAAATTGCCATTTCCTTTTTCACCTGCTCCAGTTCTTCTTTAAAATCAAACCCCATATCCACCAGTTTTACGTATCTATTTAAGCGTTTTTGTAATCCTGCCCACACCCTCCTTTCCTTTGCCCTCTTCTCTTTACTCTTTTTAATAAAAAACTCCTTTATTCTTTCTTTGACATCCTCCCACCAATCCGCTCGAGTATTATATAAATCTTGGAGGGACTTCCAATCCGTATATTTTTCTCTAAAAGCCATCACTACCGCCTGGTCTTCCAACAAACGGCAGTTCAGCTTCCATATTCCTCTGCCTACTACTACTCCTGACTTCACAGCCAGAGAGCAGTTCAGCAGGGAATGGTCTGAATAAAACACTGGGCTCAGAGATGCTGCCAGACCTGCAAAACCCCTAGCAAAGAGGAAATCAATCCTCGATGCCCGGGATCCATCATTTGTTCTCCAGGTGAACCCCTCCTTCCCTGGATTAAGAACAGAATACAGATCACACAATTTAAAATCCATTAAAAGCCGCTGTAAGTAAAACGATGTCTTATCCACCTTAAAATCATGCCCAGCCCCTTTCCGTCCCGCCCTGTTTAAAACACAGTTAAAATCCCCCACCAATAATAATGGGGTCCGCCCCAGCAGATATGGTGGGAGCTCCTGCAATAGCTCCCACCTCTCTTCTTTAAAAGGTGAACAATATATGTTAACTAGATTAAAAGACATTCCATTAAAACGCAATGATAAAAACAATACCCTGCCACACACCACCACTGTGCTCCCCAATACCTGTACACCTTTATTTTTTACCAGCACTGCCACACCATCAGAACGATTCGCATTTGAACCGCTCCAGCGAGATGGCCCTGCCTGCCACTGTCCTCCCACTCATTGTACGAGGAACGATACAGCAGTGCACATTCCTGTAGGCAAATTACATCAGCTTGCACACCTTCCAAAGATGACAAAACCAACCTTGCCCTTCTTAATGTCCTTATTCTACACACGTTAATTGTAGCCACCGTGAGTGGCATGTGTTGGGAACTCATTTTATTGTTATTAAAGATAAAAAACAGTCTTAGTAAAAACACCACCATTAAATATAACAACCCCTTTATTTTACTCACCATTATCATTTATGACTTCATACCCCACCCTGGGTCACCCGCAGGTGAACCATCTGGGGGGGGATTCTGTCTCACTTATATATGGTACAATATTTGGGGACAAATTAAGGTCTGGGTACACTGGAGGACTGGACTCCTCACTCTCCGACATTCCACCCCACCTTTCTGCTAACCGACCCCTTCCTTTCTTTCCTCCTCCCCTTTTTTCTCCCCCGTCTTCTGCTCCTCTTTTCAAGCTAACTCCATCTGTACTCATTTCACTGCTGTCCACCTCTGATACTGTCTCCATGGAGTCTGCATCAGAATCTGAACCGTACAGATTTTCAAACACACCTTCTCTTTCTTCTCCCTTACCTGTAGTTTCACTTCCCGCCACACCCTTCCTTCCTTCTTCCTCCTCCGCCGCCCTACTTCCACTAGCCACACCCTCCCTTCCTGCCACCTCAGCAGCAGTTCCACTTTCAGCCACACCCCCATTTCCTGCCCCCCCAGCAGCAGCTCTAGTTTCCACCCTGCCCCCATTTTCTGCCACATCAGCACTAATCTCTTGTGTTTTCTCTTTGATCTCTGCCCTCACCTCCTTTTCCCCTTCCTCCTGTGCTTTGGCCTCCTCCTCTCTCTGCCGCTCCCTAACCTCCACTCTATTCTTTTTGGTTCTGTTGGCGAAGGAATCAGGACAGTACCGAAACATGTGCTCGGCAGACCCACACAGATTACACCGCCTTCCTGTCGGGCATTCAGCAGCCAGGTGTCCCAACTCTCTGCATCTGTTGCACACCAACGCTTTGCATGCCTCCGCCAAATGCCCATATTCCCCACATTTTCTGCACAGCTTAGGCTGGCCTTGGTAGTACACCAAGCCCCTATTCTCCCCCAGCACCATCAAGGATGGCAAATGCCTAAAGCCTCCATATCCCTTCTTGTCTTCCACCAACCTTACTGGAATTCTCCAGCTCCCTATCCATATCCCATGTAAATCAAGCACTTTTTGGGCGGGGCCCCTGATCATACAATATCTGGCTAACCATGTAAGAATATCTTCCACTTCCACAGTCTCATTATACATTTTAATTACAACAGTTTTTGCTGCATCATCTGTTAAACGTTCTATATTAAACATTTCAAATTTTTCCTTCACGTTTTATAATTTATTCCAACAAGAGGCCAACAACACTGGTGTTCTAAAACTAACGTCAAAGCCCTCCCCATTGGAAGCACCATCAAACAATTTATGTCTCCCGGGACATATCCCAAAACACCAAGCAGTAATTTCCTTGAGAAGTCCAACCTCGACATCCCAATTAATTTCCCAGTGCCTACGGGCGCCGACCCTAGCGGCGGCCATCCCGCAAGCCACAAACACAAAACTAACTAAACAAAAGAATCCACAATACGACAAGAAAAGAAACTTGCCCCGAAGGGCCTTACCACCCACGAAACCACTCCTGTAGAATTTCTACCTGTGAACACAAACCAAGAAAAAACAACACAAACTTTTCTAAAGATTTAACTCGCCCACTCAGCCCAAGCTTTACGGACAATCGATACTTAAATAGCAAGGTATCTCCCCCGCCAGGTAAGTATGAGTTGTGCACCTCTCGGAATCTGTCCCTGCGCCACGCCGTGACTTTCACATACGTGGTTAGCACACCGTTCCAGCTGCGCAGCTCTCCAAGGCGCACAATGACGGCGAGCGAACTGTCCGATCTCACTACCTGTGACCGAATGCTGGCGCTCCTTAATATTTATACTATTACATAAAAATGCAACTTAAAAAAAAAAATATACATATATATATATTTCCCTCTGTGCCTCGCAGTAGCCTACACATTCTCAGAAGCATCCATACAGGACAGAGCGAGTGGTAAACGGAATTCCCCTACGCAGCATTCCCTGGTGAGAGGCCATTAACATTAGTTCTTCCTTCTTTTTCATCGAGTATGCACACACGTAATTCGCAAATGAACGCATGGGGAACGCAAAAATGCACAGTTAAGCGAACTCCTGGGCCCCGTATCAGGACGCAGGATTAGCCGGATAAGTGTACCGAGGAAAACCCGGCAGCCCTCGCGAATCAGGAACATGGACTGAAGTGGATACAGTTCTTCCTGGTATTGACTCAGCGCAGTTACAGAGCAGACTCGACTCGGTAAGCCTGTTTTCTGAAATACCCCCCTTCTCTGTCATTCTGAAACAACAAAAATGAAAAACGCTTTTGACAGAAACCGAAGCGTGCTGACGCCATTAGCTTTGAACTGTGGCTGGATATCTAAGACACGTTGATGTTTTATTTTACTTTGCACAGTTCGGGTATTCCAGCTTAAATCGTGTGAGAGATCGCCCCTATTGTGACAACGCAAAAAAAAAAAAAAATATGTAATTACTTAAGTAAAAGCTTACAGCACCTGGTATTCCCAGGCGGTCTACCATCCAAGTACTAACCAGACCCGACCCTGCTTAGCTTCCAAGATCAGACGAGATCAGGCGTTTTCAGGGTGGTGTGGCCGTAAGCGAAGAAAGTCGCAGCCAAAGCCGTTTAAATAGTTGCCGTCATGGCAAGCCCTCCTAACATTCAATAGCCTCGCTCCACTATCCATAATTGCATTTCAGTTATCGACAAACTCATTTGAATCGGGCGAAATTACAATGTTACTAGTCAGAATGACAATTCAAGATAACTGCAATTTGAAACTGACGAGTAAAGCCGGGCACCCACCGCACGCGTATCGACCGCGAGCGCACTACGCGCGTAACTGAAGCGTAGTTGAAGTACTGTTATTACAACGGCAGCGGGCGACGTCGTCTCCACCAGATGCGAACGCGTCGCGTACCGGCTGCGAAGCTCGCGCGACACAAGCGAACTGAAGCGTAGTTTTTCGCTTCTGTTCTATTTTTTCGGCTTGTCGCGTGTCATGGTGGCCTGTTTATACACAGAAATATGCTCTAAAATGCTAGGTATACATGCTCTGATTTATATTTCATCCTTATATTACTGGGGGTGTGTCCCTAGTTACCTCCCAGATATTTTATAAGCAGCAAAAAAATACAAGCCTTTTCGTTTTGTAAAAATAAATAAATAAATAACTGGAACCTGGGGAAAAGGCAAACTTAGTTTCCCTGTCTTATTTTGCGGAGGGGGTGGGGTAAATTTGAAAATACACCACAGAAAACCGTAGCCTATTGAATGACGTAGAAGTGAATGCACCGAGCAGCGGTTTGTTAGCTCGAGTGTTGGAAGGTAGTTTTTAACCAACCATTGCTCAGCCTATTTGACTTCTCCGATGTCTTCGTTCGCCGTGCTTTCAAAAAGGGCTTGTTAATAAAAATCAGATAATCCACAGAGCTTTAAAAAAATCAGATTATTTAGTGGTCTTGCCGATGAAAATGCACCTATTTTATAAATGAAGTTGTAAGCAAGCCTTTATTGCACTTGTACTTCAAAGCTTCCGGTGTTCATATCCCTTCAAGATTAAACTGTTACTGTCTTTTTTGTGATTAGCTGATTTTACTAAATCTGATCCTATAAATGTTTTGACGTGAATGACAAGTCAACACGGGAATTCCCAATGGTTGATTACGGATTATTTATTATTATTATGATCATTACATATTCTTCATGAAATTGGCATAACCAAGCAAATAAAATACAGTTTGAGATTGATTGTTATGCAGGCTACGTTGCGATTTAAGTTTATGGTAATTCTTGAAAGCGTTTACTTTCTCACGTATTTACGAGTTAAAGAAATATTACCAAATTAACAAACTGAAAAAGGTCTCTCACCAAAGTATTCACTTAACCCATAATCAACAGTCGTGAACAAACGTGAAATACACGATGTAATCCCACTGCAGACTGCGAGAGCTACTAGCTTTTACGCAAGCCTTTGCGCGACACAAACGGAACCAGTGGAGACACCCTACGCGTCGTGCCGTGCTGCTTCGCCGTGCTGCTTACGCATGCGGTGGGTGCCCGGCGTAAGAAGGATGAATCAAGACATCTGAAAACATGCTTTCACTTGTCACAATAACTTTAAAGAAATCCATAATGACATCACAAGTATGGCCATTCGAATCGTCGCACATACCGAATGGTCAGCTATTTATGACGTCTGTAATTCCGTTTTGGCTAGTGAAAATGTTATTTTCATATATCTGAATTTGAATTATTCCTAGTTAAATCCGCTGTGCCTGATGTGACTGCGATGCCAGGCTTCGCAATGTACATCGGGCTTCTGCTTACAGATTGAACTGGCTATGTTAATGGCTCGGGGTAGCTGATTCTTTATGAGAATTGAACCTTGTCGGACGTACGTTCTGTAGTTCTCGCGACGACCTGCACGTTGCTTTGGGTAAAAGGGCTTGCCTGATAAAATATTGGAAAAATGTATGCAAATGTAATGTTTTGCAAACCTTGTGCGATCACTTATGGCTTTACAAATGGCAGTAGCCGCCCCCTCTGAAAAAAGTAAGAAAATGCTACGGAGTGGAAAGAGATGGGGCGAAACAGTCGTCGTGTTGTTTTAGACAGGGAAGTTAACAGCTTGTTTCTCGCACCGGCCGCAGCATTGAAAACCCTGACGAACCCTGGGTTATTATATCAAAACATTTTGTTTTCCAAGCATTTCAAGTCTTACAAACACTGTACACATTTCAACACATTTAAAACTTTACAAACATTATAATATTTATAAAAATAAAATACCAAGCATGATAAAAAAGAAAAAAATTTCCAGGAATTTGATTTAAAATTGATGACAATCTAAATGTACTCAATTTCTACAAATTCCAAATAAAACATTATATTTTAAAAACACAAACCATTTTCCATGCACAATACACTCCAAAATCTTCCAAAACTCCATCCCATTCCAATAAATATATTTTACATACATTTTAAAAACAAATCCCAATAAGATTGTGCAGGGCAGGACGTGTCCTTAAACAACTGCCTTCACTCCTTACCTGCTGTCCCGTCATAATGGGAGTCCTGGACCTGAGCAGGCTAATCCTCCCCGTCCCATCACCATTGTCCATGCAGCGTGCCCCCATGTGCGCCTGGCCACCTCCTGTCCCTTCCGTCGACTGTCTCGGAACATGTAGTCTTTTACTGCGGCCCAGGCCACCCTCTTCATTTGTTCCTTCTTCAGTAATTTGTCCTCCAGCACCAGCAGGCACCTTGCCTTCCACAGGGCCTCTTTTGTGCAGTTCACCACCTGCCATGCTTGAGTCCACGCATTTGCTTTTATTTTTCCTTTTGTCCCATATAAGACCAGCTGGCAGTCTAGCATTATCCCTGGGTGCAGGTGCTGGAGCAGAGGGCACACCTCCTTCCAGAGGGCCTGGGCCACCTCACAGTCCCACAGGAGGTGCCGCACTGACTCTTCACAGCCACAGCCATCTCTGGGGCACACTGCAATTCTGGACATCCCTCTTCTGTGCATTACTGCTCGTACAGGGAGGACCCCGTGCGCCACCTGCCAGGCCAGGTCCCGATGGCGGTTCAGCAGGTCCAGGTGGGCCACCTCCTTCCAAATCTTTCGTGCTTGGCCTAGTGCCAGCCCTCTCACTGGACACGTAGGCTCCCTGCCCTGCACAAAGGAGAGAAGACTTTTAGAAGATGTCAGTGCTTCAATCCCCTCCTCTTCCAATTCACATTTCATTAAAAACGTTTGCACAAGGCGATAAAAACCTGGCATCACAAAGGCTACAGGTACAGTTAAATTTACTTTTAAAATACCCAACCTCCTTAAATAGCCCCCCATAAAAAATCGAACAAAACATGAAGCTTTATTAAAACCAGACACAGCCAACGAGACATGTAACGCCACAAATTTACACATTAAAATTTTGTAAAAATCACCCACTCCCTCTTTAGCCGTTCCCACCCCCCACCCCACACAAAATGGAAAATCAAACGATCAAGTCTAACCAACACAACACGGGACGGACAAAAGACAGCACCCACAAACAACAATATAGGAAAATCACAGACTTTAAAATCAAGACTTTCCCTTCCAAGGTGAGTTGCCTCAACCTCCAAAAAGTTACCTTTCTTTGTATTTTCTTAAAAATGTCCTCCCAGTTCCTGCCGCCCAAACCTTCTGCATTGAATTTAACCCCCAAAACCCGCATTTCATTAAAATCCACTTTTAAAGGGAGGTCTTGTCTGTCCACCTCACTCCTTTCCCCATAAACTGGAGAATTCCCTACCTCCTCACTGTCCGATAGGTATTCCAACCAATCCCATTGCTTTTTCCTTCCTATCTTCCATTTTCGTCCTCCTATAGCTCCCTCCAAATCTCGATCCTCCTCATCTAAACCCCTCTTTAAAGGTTCCACCTCTACCTCTTTTTTCCCTTCTGACTCCATTGTCTCCATAGAGGCAGCCTCCGAGTCGGACTCCCCTGTCTGTCCTTCTTTTCCCTGCGGCTCTACCTCCATTTCCACCTCCACAGAGTCTACCTGTTCCACTTCCTCAACCTGCCCCGGCTGCAGACTTTCTGCACCTACCTCTAACTCCTTACCTTCCCCCTCCCCCTTCTCCATTCCTACACCCTCACCTACACCCGTATTCTCACCACTACCTTTCCCCTCACTCCCAATCCCTACATCAGCCCCCCTCTTCTCCTTACTTACCTTTTCTTCCTCACCCCTTTGAGTCTCATCACCTACTTTCTCACCTTCCCTAAACTTTCCCTTCTCCCCTCTTTCCTTTTCTTCTTCCTGTCCACCTTCCTTTCTACCCTCACCTTTTGTTTCCTCTGTCCCGCCTTCCTTTCTCTCACCAGCCCCCCCTGCTGGTCTCTGGGCCTCACTGTTTTTTTCCTTTGTCCCACCTTCCTTTCCCCCACCAGCCCCCCCTGCTGGTCTCTGGCCCTCCCTGTTGGGCTCCTCTGTCCCACCTTCCTTTCTCTCACCAGCCCCCCCTGCTGGTCTCTGGGCTTCTTCTTCCCCACTAGCCCGGTTTCCCGCTCTAACCTGCCGCGCCCTATTCGCAAAAGAGTCTGGGCAATCTCTAAACAGGTGAGCGGCAGACCCACACAAGTTGCATTTCACGCCGGTCGGACACTGTCCTGACAAGTGCCCTACCTCCCTACATTTAGTGCACACCAGCACCTTGCACCCCTCTGCTAAGTGGCCAAATGCGCCACACCTTCTACACAATTTAGGTTGGCCCTGATAGTTTATGAGCCCTCTGTTTTCTCCCAGTACAATCATTGAGGGCAGATGTTTAAAACCTCCATATCCTTTTGGGTCTGCCAACAGTTTAATTGGCACCCGCCAACTCCCA
Organism: Anguilla rostrata; assembly: GCF_018555375.3. Taxonomy (NCBI): domain Eukaryota; kingdom Metazoa; phylum Chordata; class Actinopteri; order Anguilliformes; family Anguillidae; genus Anguilla; species Anguilla rostrata. The sequence continues at coordinate 13,758 of NC_057951.1, read as the reverse complement.
TTCCAAATCCCCTCAGTGTCCAATACTCTTTCGGGCAGGGCCCGGACAGAACAAAATCGGCCTAGCCAGGTTGTTATATCACCCTCATTAACTATTTCATGAAACATTCTGACAAAAACCACCTTAACTGAATCATCAGTTAGACGCTCCACCGCAAACATTTCCAACTGATCTTTTACCATTTCAAACTTCTCCCACATTCTGAGCAGTGTTTGAGTCTTAAAACTCAGGTCAAATCCTTTTCCGTGAGGCAAATGAATCAAACAATTAATGTCCGAAGGACTAAAACCCAAAGCGCCTTTAACAAACTTGCGTGAGAAATCCAGCCGTGAGCACTCTAACACACGACCGTCTTTCTCACGCAAGTTAAAGCGGACACAGCAGTGCTGACGGGCGCCGTCTCTCGCTGCCGCCATTCCGAACTGAAACACACAACAGTACTACCGCAAAGGAAAAAAAAACAATTTAAATCGAAAAAACAATTTTAAACAAGAGACAAACAAAGCACGCCCCGAAGGGCCAAATGTTTCATTTTACTTTGCACAGTTCCGGTATTCCAGCTTAAATCGTGTGCGATATCGCCCCCTAGTGTGGTAACGCAAATAAATAAATAAATATGTAAGTACATAAGTAAAAGCTTACTGCACGTGGTATTCCTAGGCGGTCTCCCATCCTAGTCCTAACCAGGCCTGACCCTGCTTAGCTTCCGAGATCAGACGAGATTGGGCGTTTTCTTTCTTTTTTTAAAATTAATTTTCCAATTCACAAATTTACATTTCTGTTGTTTCTTTTTTGTACACTTTCATAACAACACAACATAATATTTACACATTTACATTTCCTTAAAATCCACATTTACATAAAGTGCTTTTTACCAATTAAATACAATTTCTCTCCTCTCCCCTTCATAAATCAACTTATTCCCACTAACAAAAAAACTCATTTCTTTACTTCCGTGTTTACAAATTAACTCTACATCTCTTTTCATTAACGATTTGAACAAACACTTTACATTTACTTTCCGTCCTTCAAAATGCGCACAGTTTCTTCTGTATACAACGGCTAGTCTGGCATGACTTAAAACACAATTGATTAAACAAAGATTCACCGTTTTACTTTTTTCAAATGCACCAAACACCAAAAAAATTATTTTCTCCACCCTTCCTCCAAATATAACTTCACACACCAGTTTTCTTTTAACAATTTCTTTAAAAAACCAAAATAAATCAACTATATCATTACAATCCAAAAAGTAAAGTAAAAAGCTCTCATGATCACTACTACAGACGTCACACATTGCATTTACATCATTGTTTATTTTATTTAGTACCACATTTGTGTATATTCTGTTGTGTTTTATTAGGAAATCGTTATTCTCACATTCTATACTATTATATTTTATATTACCATTGGACCATATTTTCTTTACATCCATGTTTTCAAACACTCTTCGCCACACTCTCTCTGCTGCTGGTTCTTTTATTACATCAACAATTAACCAGCCATACACTTTCTTCCCACTCATACTCACCATGTTACATTTCTTTTCATTATCCAGCACGTATATCTCTGGCATACATTCTTTTCTTTTTACCATGCATTCTTTTTCAATAATTCCCGTCCATTTTTTTGGTATACTTAATTTAATTCTCATTTTGTTAACCTTTTCTCTTTTTTCCATGCCATCTGTTTCTCTTACCGCATCATAGTGTCAGGCGGGTCGCGGGAATGGACCCAAATACAGAGCAGGCTACAAAAAGGCAAGCGACAAATAGGCAGGCAGGCAACAGGCAGGCAACAAACACGCAGACAGGCAAGAAACACGAAGGCAAGTAGCAACCACGCAGGCAGGTAGCAAAACCCTACAAGAATCCAGCGCCTGAGTCAGGGAAGAGGGGGACTTAAGTAGAAGCGACGCAGACGAAACACAGGAGGGCACAATGAACAATCAGGCCACAGAGAGGGAAGGGAGCACGAGACAATAAGCAACTAATAATAGGAAAATTGAAACCAATAAAACAATTAGCCAAGACACAAAGCAGGGGTGCCGCCATCTGGCAGGAATGACGGGGGCAGACATAGAACCCTGACAGTACCCACCCCCCCCCCCCCCCCCAAGGGACGGCTCCTGACGTCCCAGGAGGCCGACCCTGGGAGGTGGTGAACTGGAGGGCGGGGACAGGGAAACAGAACTCAGGAACTCGGGGCAGAACTCAGGAACTCGGGAGACAGGAAACTCAGGGCTGGGCAGGACCCGGGCGACAGGAAACTCAGGGCTGGGCAGGACTCAGGGCTGGACAGAACTCGGGCGACAGGGAAACTCAGAACCCGGACTCGGGCGACAGGGGACTCAGGAAACTCAGAACCCGGACTCGGGCGACTCGGAAAAAACAGAACCCGGACTCGGGCGACTCGGAAAAAACAGAACCCGGACTCGGGCGACTCGGAAAAAACAGAACCCGGACTCGGGCGACTCAAACACACAGGACTGGACTAAGACTAGACGAGACAGTACACTGGACAGGAACGAGACGAGACAAAACACTGGACTAGGTTAAGGCAAGACTGAACACCGGACTGGACTTACGACAGGAAGGGACAACACCAGGACCCGACATAACTGATACACACACACACGGCAAAGGACCGGCACAAGACAGACACGGAGCGGAACAACACAAGGAACTAGACGAGGGCACTACACTGGGGTAGACCAAGACTGACAGAAAAACGGACTGACAGATACAGACACAACACCAGGAAATCTACACAGACAGACAAAATGACAAGCAGGCGGGGAGGCACACTGCGACGCCGACAGACACAGTGAGCGACAGACAGACCGGGAAGGAGAGGGGTGAGCCCAAAGACTGACACAGGGACTGACACAATGGCAAACAAGACAAAAAACATGCGGACTGACACACAGACAAACAGGCAGACAGGCGGGAGAACACGTTAGCCGATGGGCCGACGGCCTGGGGGGCAGACAAACAGGCCAACAAACTGGCCGACACACACACGGGCAAACAGGCAGACAAACAGGCGGGCAGACAACTAGACAGGGGGGCTGGAGAACACACAGACGCACGGTTGGGAACACTGGAGGGTGCGAGAACATTGGGTGGAGCACGGACACTAGGGGGAGCGACAACACCGGGGGACGGACGGACACCGGGAGGAGCGACAACACCGGGAGAAGGACGGCCACCAGGGGGAGCGACAACACCAAAGGGAGACTGGACACCAGGGGGAGCGACAATACCGGGGGAAGGACGACCACTGGGGGGAGCGAGAACACCGGGGGGCGAGGGAAACGAAGCTACAGGGGGCGCCAAAGCTACAGGGGGCGCTGAAGCTACAGGGGGCGCCGGAGCACTGGGCAGGTTCGGAGGCCTCTCCTGCGGAAGGGCGGGCCGAGCGGGTGGCGGGCTCCGATTCGCTGGGCTGCGAGTACCTCTCCGCCAGAGGGGGCATATCTGCAACCCCCCGGAGGTACTCGTCCCAATGCAGGGCCGTCACGAACATAAGTTCAAAGTCACCGCACTTGTCCACGCCGGAGTATACTAGCCCGCCGTGGAGGGGGTCCCTCATATTATCCTTGAAAAGCTGGCACACGATTGACGTGGGCAGGTTCGCCTTAGCGGCCACGGCGCGGAACTCACCCACATAGCCCAGGAAAGGGCGCGACCCCTGGCATGTGTCAAACAGCCTTTCTGCCCACTGGCTACTGGACAGGGGAGCCCGTTCCACGGCCGGACCTGGGCCGGAGGCTTCCCCAGCCACCACTGGCTTGCTCCATACCGGTGGCATGGCCAGCAAAAAACCAAAAACCAGGAGAGGAAAAGGGAAAAAAAAAAAAACTCTGCTAGGTCCAGCTCTGGCTGGATTCTTCTGTCAGGCGGGGCGCGGGAATGGACCCAAATGCAGAGCGCAAAATAAGACTCCAAAATGGGAGAAAAACAAAAGATTTTAATAAGCAAAGGGGGGAACAAAGGGAACACAGCGCCTCGCAGGGCAGTTCTCACTAACAAAGAAAATCCTCCAAAAGGCGGGAAAACAAAACTACAAAAATTACAAAAGTAGGAAAACAGAGCAGGCTACAAAAAGGCAAGCGACAAATAGGTAGGCAGGCAACAAACACGCAGGCAGGCAAGAAACACGAAGGCAAGTAGCAACCACGCAGGCAGGTAGCAAAACCGCACAAGAATCCAGCGCCTGAGTCAGGGAAGAGGGGGACTTAAGTAGAAGCGACGCAGACGAGACACAGGAGGGCACAATGAACAATCAGGCCACAGAGAGGGAAGGGAGCACGAGACAATAAGCAACTAATAGTAGGAAAATTGAAACCAATAAAGCAATTAGCCAAGACACAAAGCAGGGGTGCCGCCATCTGGTGGCCCAACCAGGAATGACGGGGGAAGACACAGAACCCTGACACATAAGCCGCGTTTCCACCGCAGGAACTATACCCCGGAACTAGGAACCTTTTGAGGAACTCAGTGCGTTTCCACCGCAGGAACTAGGGTCTAAATTTAGTTCTGGGGGCTTTGTTTTACCCCCCAAAACGTTCCTGCTCGGGGGGTAGTACTTTCCGAAAGTACAGGAACCTTTTGGGTGGAGCTTGCAGCGCTGAACATTTCTGATTGGTCGAGTACTCGTAGCATTTGTGTTGTATTTATTTTCCGCCATTACCCGCCATGTTTGAAAATATGCAGCGGCAAACCAATTTATTTTCATAATAACAAATCAAACTTGTATGTTATGCGGCGCAGTAGCCTACTTTTGGTTATAGCCTGTCAACGTCTTGGAATTATAACGTGTGCTCTTCTGTTCTTTTCTTGCTTTAGTATTCGTTTTATAAAATGCTAAGCATTCGTGCTGGGACAGCATATTACGTAGGCTACCAAAACATTCAAACGGATTAATTCGGTTGCTGAATATTTTCTTCCGGATTTTCTTTGTTAGCCCGTTGTAATTGACTCAAAACGTTTGATACAGTTATGTGAGGTATGCGGTAGTTCTGCATAATTAACATTGGTGATACAGTACAAGCAAGCTGGAAATCACCTTCCGCACTTTTTATCCGGGTAAAATAACAGGTTAATTCTAGTAATCTCCCCTTTAGCTTTTTCAGACTGCCGTAATTTTACTCAATTTTACTGCCATTTTTCAATTCCACGAAAAGACCAGGAAGACTATGGACTCATTTATGGTGCATGGTTCGCATCTGGAGGGCACACTTCGCTGCTCGGCTAGCAGTAACTTCTCGAAGGAAAGCAAACGGTGGCTGTACCACTACTAATTTACATTTTCACGCAAGTCCGAGTTTTCGTTCTATTCTTGTCATTTTGCGATTAGCCTATATGGAATTGACGAGAAAGTAATAAAACAGCAAATTGTTTACAACGTGTGCATGTTTTCTGCTGTTAATGAATGTGTTTGAGAGGATATATGAAAATCAATAAATACAAAAGTAACCATATATAGTCATTGTTGGTAACCCGTTGTATATAAGTGGAATAAACCCCTCCGGGCTGTCCCGGTTATTAGAAAATAATGTAGGCTACTTCGGTGGTAGTATGGGGTTACAGAAGAAATCATATGACAGATGGACCGACGACAACGTCAGTGGGCTAATTTGCCTAATCTTCGCGGTACTTTAGACCCCGGTGGAAACGCAGACAACCATTGGCTGAAGGAACCTTTTAGTTCCTGGTAAAGTAGTTCCTGGGACTGAAAGTTCCGGGTAATTTTGGTGGAAACGCGGCTATAGATGCAGTTTTCTTTGAGGAATCCTGGGATCACTTCATACATGATGTCCTTAACTTGTTTTATTCCATTTTCAATTAATTTTGGTTCATACAGTGTTTTGTTGTTATACTTGAATGTTTTTTTTAAAAACAATGTTAGGTTTGCAAAACATTACATTTTTTTTTTTTTTTTTTTATATATATATACACAGCGTGGTGGTGGTTATTCTAGGTATAGTCTGAAGAGATGAGTCTTCAGGCCACGGCGGAAGATGGATAGTGAGGGGGAGGTTCGGAGAGGGACGGGGAGTTCGTTCCACCACTGGGGAGCTAGGGTGGAGAAGCTCTGTGATCCCTTTGGGCGGGTGGGAGGGGTTGCAAGACGCCCTGCTACCGCAGAGCGGAGTGGTCGAGCAGGCACATAGAATTGAGTCATGTCCTGCAAGTAGATGGGGGCTGTCCTGTTGGCGGCAGTGTAGGCAAGGGTTAGGGCTTTGAATCGGATCCTGGCAGCGACCGGTAAAAAAGATTGTAGTTCTACACACTCATATTGTATTTTTGGCAGGAACCTTCTCCACGCCTCCAGTACCTCTCTGTAGAATTCTGGTATTCCACCAGTCATTGACTGCTTAAACCCCATGTACCATCCATTATCCCCTATTCCTCCCACATCATTAATATATTTCTTCAGAAATTCTTTCCATCCACATTTCTGTGTTCCCACCATATATTTTTGCACAGTTTTTATTCTTAATGCATTCTTCCTTGTTTCAAGGTCCACTAACTTTAAACCTCCGTCCCACTTCCTCCCTCCTAGTGTGTTTTGTGCGATTTTCACCCCCTTCCCTTCCCATATAAAGTCACATACAATTCTGTTTAACTCATTCATTACCCACTCTGGCATTTCAATTACATTCATCACATATACACACACCGAAAACAACAAACTGTTCACTACAGTTATCTTACCTTTTAATTTTAACTTCCTTACCTTCCATGTTGTACATATTGCTCTTATTTTATTACTCACCCCTGTCCATGTCTCGTCTCTCGCCTCCTTACTTTTTACACCTAGATGTATCTATTTTCCACCCTTAATCCTACCTCCGCTCTCTCTACTTCTCCTATATACATTATTTCAGATTTTTCTTTATTTATTTTCGCTCCTGATGCTCTCCCGTACTTTCCAGTTAGTTCTAGAACCCTTTTAACACTCCCACCATCTCTCACCGTAATTGCTGTGTCATCTGCGTATTGGTTTATGATACATGTCCCCCCATATGGTAGTTTGATTCCTTTTATCCCTTTGTCTTTCTTAGTGTGGCTAGTGGCTCTGCTGAGATTGCATATAATAATGCCGATAGTGGACATCCCTGTCTCACCGATCTCCCCACCTCGAATTTATCTGTTAAGACTCCGTTTATTTTTACACAACTCTTTGCATTTTCATATAACCTTCTCACCCATCCCACCATTTTTCCCCCAAACCCAAAGTTTTCTAATACTCTATATAAAAATTTGTGTTCTACCCTGTCGAATGCCTTATTCCAATCTATCCCTACAGCTATTCCTCCTATTCTATCCCTCTTCATGTGTTCTATGACATCTCTGACTGTCCATATTGTATCTGCTATATCCCTACCTGGTATACTGTAACTTTGTGTTGTCTGTACTATTCCTCCTATCACTCTTTTCACTCAATTTGCTAGTAGTTTAGTTGGTATTTTGTAGTCGACATTTAGCAAAATGATTGTTCGAAAATTTTCTAAATCTAAATTGCTTCCCTTCTTCTTGTATACTATTGCTATCACCCCTTCTACCCCTTCATCCTTTCCTTCACTAACCCTGTTCTCTCCATTTCCCTAAATACCTCCACTAAAATTGGTGCTACCTCATTTTTATATTTTTTATACCACTCTATCCCTATCCCATCACTCCCTGGACTTTTCCCACTTGTCATCCCCTCTATCGCTATTAATACTTCTTTCATGCTTATTTCTCTATCACACCACTCTCTATCTTCTACGCTTAGCTTTTTCTCTACACTTTCCAACACTTCACTTATACTTCCCTCATCTATTCCTCCCTTCTTATATAATTCCTCATAGAATTCCTGCACCCTCTCCAGTATCTCCACATAATCTTCTGTTTTATCTCCATTCTTTTTATTTATTTCATGTATATATGTCCTGTTTTGCCTCCTCCTTTCTAATCCTAAAAAATATTTTGTGCATTTTTCCCCTTGTAGTGCATATCTTGCCTTACTTCTCAGAATTGCACCTCTGCATTTCTCCCTCTCATACTTTTCTAATTCTGTCTTTATATATATGTATTTCTCTATATTATACTCCTCTTCTTCTTCTGTTCTAGTTAACTCCACTTCCAATCTTTCCCTCAACTCCTTCTCTTTTTTCCTCATCATTTCTTTCCTTATTTTTCATCCACTCCCATCTTTCCCCTATACTATCGTTTAAACTAGCATTCTCTATTTGCGCTTCTCTTCTTGTATTCTCTCTATCTAATATCTCTCTAATCTGTTGCTCATAGCCCTCTTCTTCAATATATCCTGCATTTAATATCCACATCCCTCCCCTTGCCTCCACTCTCCCTATCTTAACTGTAAACCTAACCCCATCGTGATCACTAAAGCTATTTCTCTGGTGTCTAATTTTTTCTATTTATCTAATTTCCCCTTGTACTAACACTAAATCTATTCTACTCTGCTTTAATGTCCCTTCTCTCATCTGTCTTCTAGTGAATTCTCTTTTTTCTGGATTGTCGTATCTCCATACATCTATCAACTCTTTTTCTTTTATCATTTCTATTAACATCCCTCTGGATTTTTCCCATCTAAATTCTCTACCCCTTTACCTACATCTAACCTACTGCATCTAATATTAAAATCACCTGCTATTATACATCTCCCCATCACTAAACCTTTCAATTCATCTATTATACTTCTTTTATTTATTATCCTTTATTTAACCAGGAAGGTCCCATTGAGATACAATATCTCTTCTGCCAGGGAGTCCTGGTCAAGATGGCAGCAGGAAAATAAAAGTTTCATATTAAAACATACCAAAGAAAATAAAAAAATAAAAAATATAATAATAAAAAAATAAATTAAAAAAAAACAGACATACAAGGATCAGGAGCTAAAAGGCACTTGTTGCTAAAAGCAATAACATTGTTCAGTAAAAACAGATTTTAACATATTTTTATACATGTCAAGAGAGGGTAAGGATTTCAGATTAAGAATGCCTTGTAACTCATTCCAGACATGCGGGGCATGAAAGGAAAAGGCTGATTTACCCAGTTCTGTTCGAATACTTGGGACCATGAGGAGAATTTTCTCTGAGGATCTAGTGTTATGGCTACTGGAGTAATATTTCAGTAAGCCGGATATGTACTGCGGTAGTTTACCCAGTAAAGCTTTAAAAATAAAAATTAACATATGCGTTTTTCTCCTTGAATACAATGAAGTCCATTGAACCATTTCATACAAGTTACAATGGTGCGTATGTACACTTGCACAAGTTACAAACCGCAGGGCAGCATGATAGACTACATCCAGTTTTTTCAACAGAGATGAAGATGCATGCATATAAATTTCATCACCATAGTCTAATACTGACAAAAAAGTACTTTGAACCAATCTTTTTCTAGCAGTAAAAGGAAAACATTTTTTTAAACGAAAATAAAAACCTAACTTTGGTCGAAGTTTTTTTAGAAGGCTATCAATATGGACGCTAAAGGTCAACTTGTCATCAATCCAGATGCCGAGATATTTGTAAGAGCTAACACTCTCTAGCTGAGTACCATCTAGTGTTAGAACTGTACAGTCAGTGGGTGATGCACGGGAATGTGAAAAAATCATAAATTTAGTCTTTTTAGAATTTAAAACCAATTTTAAATTAACAAGTGACATCTGCAATAAATTAAAAGCAGTCTGTAGGGAATCCATTGCCACTTTTAAAGATGGCGCTGTAGTATAAATAATTGTGTCATCTGCATAAAGGTGTACCTTTGCTGGATTTAACCCTACCCCAAGATCATTTATATAAATAGAAAATAAAATCGGTCCCAAAATAGATCCTTGTGGAACACCTGCCTTTACAGTTAGAGGTCCAGAATTATAATTGTCAATAGACACACACTGAGTTCTCCCTGTCAGATAATTTGAGAACCAACTTAGCACAGGGTTACTAAATCCTATACAATTGAGTCTTTGCAGGAGAAGACCATGATCCACTGAGTCAAACGCTTTGGATAGGTCAATAAAAAGTGCAGCACATGATTTTTTATCATCCAGATCAGTAATAATATCATTTGTAACTGATATGGCTGCAGTTATAGTGCTATGACCTTGTCTAAAACCTGACTGAGTTTGACTTAAAATTTTATTATCAGACAAAAAATGTTTTAGCTGTTCGTTTACTAGGGATTCAAATACTTTAGCTATAACGGATAGTCTGGAAATAGGGCGATAATTATCCAGAACAGAGGGATCTCCTCCTTTTAATAAAAGAAGGACAAATGCTGACTTCCAGGAGCTGGGGATCAAACCGCTGGTTAGACTAAGATTAAAAATGGAGGCAATGGGTCCCGCAATCAGATCTGCTGCTATTTTTAAAAAATAAGGCTCAATTTGGTCAGGACCAGCAGACTTTTTACAATCAAGACTCAATAGAGCTTTATAAACTTGAGTGGGAGAAATAGGGGAAAAATTAAAACTATTTCCTGGGCAACTTAGGGTGGTGGCTACACCGTCTTTACCATCTACAGGGAGATTTGAGAGAGTGGCTAAGCCTGCATTGATAAAATGCTTATTAAATGCATCTGCTATGTTATGCGTACCTTTTATTTCATTTTGATTTACCTTTAAAAGATCAGGAAGAGTAGAGGGTGTCATAGACCCTGATGAAGATTTAATCAACTTCCAAAATTTACTTGGATCATTAAGGTTTTCATTTATTAAATGAAGGTAGTAATCACTTTTGTATTTTTTATCAATTTTGTGCATTTGTTTCTTAATGCCCTATACTGAACCCAGTCACTGGCATCATTACTTTTTTTAGCCTTGGCCCATGCCTTATCTCTCTCTCTAATAGAAGATGAGATGGTTTCATTAAACCATGGGTTGTCTTTACCACTAACTCTAAATCTTCTCAGAGGTGCATGCTTATTAATTAGGGCCAAAAAGGTTGTTTTAAAATAATTCCGCGCCAAGTCAACGTCCGCCATTTCACAAACAAGGTCCAAGTCGCTATTATACAAATCATGCGCAAAGGCTTGTTCATTGAGATGTTTATAATTTCTTTTAAAAATAAAACGGGGCTTAGTCTTGGGTAGTTTGCAGTTTCTAACACAGGCAATTGTACAGTGATCACTGACATCATTACTGAATATTCCAACTGCAGAGTATTTATGTGGAGAATTCGTGAGAATAACATCAAGCAATGTAGACTTATCCATGTTTTTGGAGTTTAACCGAGTTGGAGAGTTAATTAGTTGCGATAGATTTAGAGTGTCGCAAATGTCCTTAAGTGAATTGGAGGTCGTCGAGAGCCAGTCCCAATTTAAATCTCCCAATAAAACATACTCCTTGTCAGAAAACGTATGAAGGAAGTCTGAAAGCAGTCCTACAGCTTCATGTGACGCCGATGGTGGGCGATAGCATCCTACTACTGTAAGATCAGCACCATTAGGAAGATGTAACTTAATTACAGACAGTTCGAAGCACTTTGGCTTACTGATCGATTCGACACAGGAGCAGTTCAACGTTACTTTTACATAGATCGCTACTCCCCCTCCTTTGTTAGCGCGATCTGTCCTGTAGATATTATATCCATCAATGTGTATCATATTGTTCGAAATCGAGGGTTTCAGCCACGTTTCTGACAAAACAATAATGTCGCAGTCAGTCAGCTTTGCCCAGAGACTAATTGCGTCTATTTTGTTTATTAAACTGCGAACATTTAGGTGAATGAAACGTAATCCATTGCAGTTTTTAAGATCATCCGGGTTTTCAAGCTGTGTCAGTTCAGGACCTGGATTGGGGTGGATGTTACCTGATAGAAGAAGTAGGAAAAGCATCCAGACCTTCTTTCCTGGAACAGTTCTCCTACTGTGTCTGTGCACAACCGATGAGGCAAACCGGCCTGAGATCACGGTCCCTATCCGGCGCTGTGCGTGCCGCAGGTACACGTCATCACACTCAACCAAACCTGCGAGACACCCCGCTGTGATCCAATGGTTTGTTGTAAATGGAGCAACATCCGAATGGGGCATGGTTACAGTGCATGAGGAGGTAATCCACAGTGAAACATCCGATCCACCGTCATCCATTGTCCCATTCACCACTGGAGATGATAGTGCAAGGCTACTCAACAGGTAGAGCAGCCCGGCTGGCCACATTGTTGAAGTGGGTTAAGTCAGTTTTGATTAATATTGTATTGTATAACAGGCTATCAACTGCCGGTTTCTAGTAGCACTGATCAAATCGCGATTAAAATCAATTTTTAAGACATAAGCTAAACCGAAAACAAAAAAGAAAACATAAAATACGCTAAGAAGAGGATAACGTTAAAACGTTAAAACACCTGTTAAAACGTTAAACGTTAAAACATAAAAGACGCTAAGAAGAGAACAACGTTAAAACGTTAAAACACCTGTGCCGCCATCTTGAAACGATCCCAGAAGTCCCAGGATAAAAGGTGCACTTACTCTGCAGTTGGAATATTCAGTAATGATGTCAGTGATCACTGTACAATTGCTTGTGTTAGAAACTGCAAACTACCCAAGACTAAGCCCCGTTTTATTTTTAAAAGAAATTATAAACATCTCAATGAACAAGCCTTTGCGCATGATTTGTATAATAGCGACTTGGACCTTGTTTGTGAAATGGCGGACGTTGACTTGGCGCGGAATTATTTTAAAACAACCTTTTTGGCCCTAATTAATAAGCATGCACCTCTGAGAAGATTTAGAGTTAGTGGTAAAGACAACCCATGGTTTAATGAAACCATCTCATCTTCTATTAGAGAGAGAGATAAGGCATGGGCCAAGGCTAAAAAAAGTAATGATGCCAGTGACTTTGTATATTGATTAATCTAAATTCTTTTTATATTCAAAGTCTATTATTATTATTCTCCCAGTCCTATCCTTATACACTTCTTTTATATTTTCTGCACATTCTTTTTTAATCAAAATCGCAACTCCCCTTGCATTTGTATCTCCGTTATTGTAATAAATGTCCCCTCCCCATCCTTTTCTCATCTCGTTCACCTTGCTCTCATCCCAGTTTGTTTCTTGGATGCATATAATGTCACTTCTGTATGTATACAACAGCGCTTTCATTTTTTCCTCATTCCTCAACCCGTTTACATTTACAGAGGTAACTGTGGTCATGAGTGCAAAACAAAGAAGATAAACATTTAAACCAAGCATTACATACAAAAATCACATACCAACTCGCAGTCCTTTCTTTCTTCTCATGCTCTATCTTTGTCCGCCTTTCTCTTTTTTGCAGCCAGTTTCTGGGATATAGTTGTTTCTTTCCCTGGTCTTTTCTCTGTCATTTCCTCTCTCATCTTCATTTTTTGTTCTTTGAATCTGCAATCCGCTGTTTTCTTCTCTCGCCTTTGTTTCGCCACCCTTCTGTTAAAACTCTCCTCGTCGTCATCTTCTTCTCTTTCTCCGCTTTCCTCACTTTCTCCCATCTGTTCCATCTCTTCCTCTTCATCGCCGTCCCCTTCCCCGTCCTCACTGTTGCCCTCAGTCTCGTATCTCCGTTCCATTTCGCTGTCTGGGTCCACGTCTTTATTTTTCTCCTCTTGCACATCGTTTTCCATTTCATCGGCTGATTTTCCGTCCCGGTGTTCTTTCTCTCTCTTTTCGTCGCCGTCTTCTCTTTTGCTCTCCTCTTGCTTCTCTTCTCTTTCTGCCTCCTTCCGTTTCTCGCACTCTCTCGCGTAGTGCCCCTTCTCTCCGCATTTAAAGCATT
>NC_057950.1:31154195-31209195 GCF_018555375.3 Anguilla rostrata | reverse complement strand
ACGTGCAGCACCCGCGCCGTATTCTGCGTTCGGCGCCGATATTGTAAATTTAATAATTAACACAGCTGACTAAAGCACTCCGGCAGCTTCAGAACTCAGACGTTGGGATCCAGCCCTCGGAGTGATTAACGAGCAGAGCTTCCTCACACCTTCTGAGATCTCAATTACCGCGTCCAAACGCACAGCTGGGGAAAATGGCAGGAATAGACCAAAACTGAGACGTTTTCTCCAGCGAGACTGTCGTTATTACCAGACGGTCTCCAGACAGAATGAAGGCAAAATTTAGGGGCAGAGACATGATTTTTTTGGCATTTCATTTCACTCTGAGTGCGCTCTACAGAAGCCCTGTGGCTCTACTTAAAGGGCCAGTGGAGACACCCTTGCAGGATGTAATTATGACTTGGTACACTCCACGGATGTGCTCATTTGATTCTCCTTCCCTTGGTTCATGGAGACTGCAGAAGGAACGTGCCTTTTTTGGCTTGCACGTGCTCAGTAGGAGGATCCACTAGGCAGCCATCTGGAGAGAGGTTCATATGAGGTCAGGGGTCACAATGTGCTTCAGAACGCAGGAGAGAGGTTCATATGAGGTCAGGGGTCACACTGTGCTTCAGAACGCAGGAGAGAAGTTCATATGAGGTCAGGGGTCACAATGTGCTTCAAAACGCAGGAGAGAGGTTCATATGAGGTCAGGGGTCACAATGTGCTTCATAACGCAGGAGAGAGGTTCATATGAGGTCAGGGGCAATGTTCATAACGCAGGAGAGGTATGAGTCGGTCCAGTGCTTCATAACGCAGGAGAGAGGTTCATATGAGGTCAGGGGTCACACTGTGCTTCAGAACGCAGGAGAGAGGTTCATATGAGGTCAGGGGTCACAATGTGCTTCAAAACGCAGGAGAGAGGTTCATATGAGGTCAGGGGTCACAATGTGCTTCATAACGCAGGAGAGAGGTTCATATGAGGTCAGGGGTCACACTGTGCTTCATAACGCAGGAGAGAGGTTCATATGAGGTCAGGGGTCACACTGTGCTTCATAACGCAGGAGAGAGGTTCATATGAGGTCAGGGGTCACAATGTGCTTCAAAACGCAGTAAAGATGTTCATATGAGGTCAGGAGTCACACTGTGCTTCAGAACACAGTAAAGAGGTTCATATGAGGTCAGGGGTCACACTGTGCTTCAGAACGCAGGAGAGAGGTTCATATGAGGTCAGGGGTCACACTGTGCTTCAAAACGCAGGAGAGAGGTTCATATGAGGTCAGGGGTCACACTGTGCTTCAAAACGCAGGAGAGAGGTTCATATGAGGTCAGGGGTCACACTGTGCTTCATAACGCAGGAGAGAGGTTCATATGAGGTTAGGGATCACACTGTGCTTCATAACGCAGGAGAGAGGTTCATATGAGGTCAGGGGTTACAGTGGTCTTCAGAACACAGGAGAGGGGTTCATATGAGGTCAGGGGTCACACTGTGCTTCAGAACACAGGAGAGAGGTTCATATGAGGTCAGGGGTCACACTGTGCTTCAGAACGCAGTAAAGAGGTTCATACGAGGTCACGGGTAACACTGCTTCAGAACACAGGAGAAGGGTTCATATGAGGTCACAGGTAACACTGTGCTTCAAAACGCAGGAGAGAGGTTCATACGAGGTCAGGGGTAACACTGCTTCAGAACGCGGGCAATGTGCCCTAAAATATCTGCCAATGCTCACACTGTTGGCAAGAGCCAGCCCAGCTGATGTGCTACAACACAGTGCCCATTCTGTTCATGTTTGGCACCCGAATCCGTAGCAGCAACGCCACTAATTGTCCCTCGGAATCGGCATTGCAAAAGCCGGTGTCTCAGTCTTTTTCCACATGCCCTTGTCATTTACGCTCGTTAAAATCATTTCATTTATTTACTTTGCAGCTGGAAGTGCTATTGTGCAGCTGTGATGTTGTGAAACAACCGTCCTTCCTCACAGATGTACTGTACTGCAGCACCACCAAATTTCTTCTTCTTCTCCTCCTCCTTTTTTTTAGAATTATTATTGCAATTATTATTACTATTACTTTACAAAGTTATCAAAAACGAAGCAGGCTGATGCTACTGTTACACTTGGAACACACAATGGGATTCTTGAAAAACTTTAACTAGATGTAGCCGACATCAAGCGCATCTGACCTATCACACTATCAAAATGAGTTACCATGGAATCATTCAAGCTGTGCCTGAAATAGCCTGCAGGACTTTTAGTTGTACTTGATTCCAACTTCAAGCTACATACAGTGAGCTCCATAATGTTAGGGACAAAAACATATTTTTTCTTGATTTGGCTCTGTACTCCACAATTTTAGATTGAAAGTCATGGATTGGCTGAGAAATAAAATTTAAGAAGTCAGCGACATAGACCAAACCTAAGGGTGACCAAAATTAACTGCTTGGAACATTAATACAAAAGAGAGCACTGGGCAAGCTCAGTAATTGCAAAGGGCCTGAAAGGCCAAGGAAGACCTGTACAGGAAGACCAAAGACTTCTCACATAATGAAGAAAACCCCCAAAGACCTGTCCGACAGATCAGGAACACTCTTCCAGGGGAATGTGCGGATGTGTCAGTGACTACTGTCTGCATAAGACTGCATAATATGAACAGAACTACAGAGGCTACACTGGAAGATATAACTCACTAGTTAGCCACAAAAACAGGTTGACCAGGGTACAGTTTTACAGAAGTACCTACAGGAGTTCAGAAAAAAAGGTCTCGTGGACAGACCAAGATTCACTTGTTTCAGAGTGATGGCAAGAGCGAAGTGTGGAGACCAAAAGGAACTGCCCAAGATCCAAAGCCCCCCTCATCTGTGAAACATGGTGTTGGTGGGGGGGTGGGGGGTGTTATGGTTTGGGCACGTATGGCTGCCACAGGTACTGGCTCACTTGTCTTCATTGATTATGTAACTGTTGATAGTAGCAGCAAAATGAATTCTGAAGGGTACAGAAGCATCTTATCTGCTCAAGTTCAACAAAATGCCTCCAAACTCATTGGACAGCACTTCATCCTACAGCAAGACAATGGGCCTCATTCACAAAACATGCGTACATTCATATTTGATCGCAAATTGTGTGTAAGAACATTTCCACAACTATTTTGGCATTCATCTTTTTTTTCTTATATATATATATATGTTCATGACTGTTTCCTTATGATAATAACATGAACAGGAT
This sequence comes from Anguilla rostrata, assembly GCF_018555375.3. Classification (NCBI taxonomy): domain Eukaryota; kingdom Metazoa; phylum Chordata; class Actinopteri; order Anguilliformes; family Anguillidae; genus Anguilla; species Anguilla rostrata. The sequence continues at coordinate 31,205,995 of NC_057950.1, read as the reverse complement.
TGCATATAAAATTCACAAACTGTCAGCATTCATCATCTCATGCACAAACACAAAGGGCTGCACATTTGTCATGAATCCCATATTACTTTTTGTTAGGAACATTTTTAAGAACAAAAGTAAGAATAATTGAAGAAAAATTTTGTGAATGAGGCCCAATAATCCCAAACATACAGCTAAAGCCAAAAACTGGAAAATAATTGACTGGTCAAGTCAGACACCTGATCTGAGTCCAACTGATCATGCATTTCATATGCTGAAAATAAAACAGATAAAACAATGCCTGGCAGAGCATCAACAGAGATTACTGAGCACCTGGTGATGTCTATGGGTCCCAGACTTCAAGCATTCATTGCATGCAAAGGATTCTTCATATGAAGTCATATGAGGTCATTACCCATCTTGAGAAAATTCCACAATATATAATATTGTCCAAAATATACAGCCTTAAACGTGTACTGGCACATCTTAATCTTGCTGACACCGAACCTTTTAGCCTGGTGTCAGCGGAGTTCCTCGGTTGTTAATAGGAACGGCTTTGTGGAGATGCAATTTCAGTTGAAATCATGCCCCACAGAACTACCAATTTCCTTTCTTTATTAGTCGAAGTTCTTTGGGTCATATTAAGTAGGGCTCCTGCAGACACCACGCTGACATCAAAGTGCATTTTCACCCGACTTCAATTCCTGCCTCTCCCAACTATTTTTACGCATCGCATTGGCGGGATAATCTCCTGCAGACCCCCACCCAGCCCGCGTCAAATTTAACGGCTCGGCACAGCGTGAGCACGTCCAGGTGTTTCGCTCTTTCTCGCAGAGGAGCTGGAAATGGCTTTCCTGAGCCCATTATAAATTAAACAAAATGGGGTATAACTCATGCATCTTTTGAGGTAGTTTCTGGAACTTTTCCCTTCAAAAGTCTTTGGCACACCCCTGTTCTCCGGGCCTTCAGGCCTTTAGGACAATGAGAGGGGGAGTAAAGTTGCTTCTCGGGGTACATCAGCAGAATGGCCTCGTCTGAAAAGCTGATGGACCGCAGCAAATGGGCCCTCTCAAGAGCTTCCGAATGATCAAGAGTTGGACGTCAGGAACAACCGCAGGGAGGACCTCACTGTCACACCTAAACTCCCCAGGGACAAAACGCACCCTGGACCAGTGTTCGGACAAATTAACCCTCAGGGTGATCTATCAACTCAAACTGCTGTGAAAATCTGTGCTGGTGCTGTTTTGTGCCACACGAAACACACGAAAACCCAGGTGCCCTGTCACCTCACCAGGAGGCTGTCAGAGGCTGGGTCTGCGGGAGGAGACCGCAGAGAAGACTGAGGTAGCCTGGCGTGTTAGCAGACACACGGGGGGGAGGACAGCGGTTCTTCTGCGTGGAATCGCGCGGATCGTCAGCGCCAGGCAACCGAACAGTGTAAAGCACCGCAGAGGGACGCACTTTAGCACCTGTCCCAGAGACACGCAGAGGGACGCACTTTAGTCCCAGAGACACGCAGAGGGACGCACTTTAGTCCCAGAGACACGCAGAGGGACGCACTTTAGGACCTGTCCCAGAGACACGCAGAGGGACGCACTTTAGGACCTGTCCCAGAGACACGCAGAGGGACGCACTTTAGGACCTGTCCCAGAGACACGCAGAGGGACGCACTTTAGTCCCAGTGACACGCAGAGGGACGCACTTTAGTCCCAGAGACACGCAGAGGGACGCACTTTAGCACCTGTCCCAGTGACACGCAGAGGGACGCACTTTAGGACCTGTCCCAGAGACACGCAGAGGGACGCGCTTTAGGACCTGTCCCAGAGACACGCAGAGGGACGCACTTTAGTCCCAGTGACACGCAGAGGGACGCACTTTAGTCCCAGTGACACGCAGAGGGACGCACTTTAGTCCCAGTGACACGCAGAGGGACGCACTTTAGTCCCAGTGACACGCAGAGGGACGCACTTTAGTCCCAGTGACACGCAGAGGGACGCACTTTAGTCCCAGTGACACGCAGAGGGACGCACTTTAGTCCCAGTGACACGCAGAGGGACGCACTTTAGCGCCTGTCCCAGTGACACACAGAGAGACGCACTTTAGCGCCTGTCCCAGTGACACGCACTCCGAGACCTCCCATACGACAAAACCACGCGTTCAAGAAACTGCACGGGAACACCCACCATGTGAACACTACACATGGGAACTATGAAAAATAACCCAACATAATAGATGAGAGTGTAAAAGATAACGGGTGCTATTTCGAGCCACGTTTTGTTTTCACGTGAAAATTGCAGCTCACGTGTGAAAAAGTCAAGATGCAAACGTCACATGACTTCATGTGACCTATTTTCTTTCTCATGTGTGAAAATGTCCACTTCACACATGAAATTTTACACACGTGACATTTCATTTTCAACACCCCTTCCCTCCCCCTCCCCCCCACCCTGCCGCCTCCCTCCCAAGCACCGCCACCACACATTTCCTGTGGCCTTGCTAAACCAATCATTAACACGGCCTGTGGCAAGGCATTTAAAAGCGTGATGAATTCGGCTTCCATGCAATTTCTACTCCAAACAAAGTTATGGAAACCATTAATGAGAGGGGAAAACATTAGTGATAAGTGACATTTATATGCGATAGAATTCCAAGAACAGAAGCCTAAGGAAACAATGCTTAGTGAATCTTATGCTGTTAGGGCTATAATTGCAATTTTAAGGGTTGAAATAAATAAATAAATAAATAAATAATGTGTCTAAAAAACTGACTGGTAAGGGGCATTCAATGCTTTGTTAGTTGGAGGCCTGGATTTTAATTAAATCTGTCAGTGTTCTTCTTTCTGTCTGTTATTATTGCGGCTTGATTACATTCAGGCCCAGATATATTCCCTCGTGTGGCCACAATTTGAGAAGGCGGAACGTTATCTCTTCATGGTCCCGAGCTGACTGGCTGTCGAGATAAGTGGCAAAATGCCATTGCGTTCCTGTATTCCGTTTCCGCACAGACGTTCTGCCCCAGTCCGCTGAATGACGCGAGAGGATGCACGGGGATCGCACGCGGCTGAGTGATCAGCGGAAAGAACGGACCCACGGGGAGCTTCTCAATTTATCCGACGGATATACCATCGGGAAAAACCTAAACAGTTGGCCATTATCAGCTCTGTGCACACTCATCTATCGGCCAAAGAACCGAAGAGCCATGTGCCTCCAGCACTTTAATACGTTTATATCTACATCGCGCAGTATTATCCGTATGGCACACGATATGAAGTTTTCCCAATAGTTGCCAAGAGATCGTTGACAAAGCCTGTTTATTTGACGCGAATAATTGGTTTCCATGATAGCCTACATGTAAGCGCGCAATGGAGATCGTAATGTTAAAATTGTTAAAATTTCAGCATGGTTTCAATTTACGTTGAGTAGTAGCTGTATAATCTCTTTCATACTTGCTTTTACTGGAATTTGATTTAAGAATGTAAATTTAGACCTCTACTTAACACGCATAGGCTACATCACATGTCACTGAATATATTCTTAACACAACAAAGTTGACATCACATAAGACTGAGTGTGACAGAATGCATTATGAGGTTACTGTCTGTCGGCACTGCATTTAGATGCACTGCATTTATTCACATTTAAGAAAACTGCAAACAAGGCGAATGGCACCGTTCAGCCTATATATGATTACCGTCGCGGTCCTGTAAACTGTGGTGCTCTGGTCTGTAACAAAGAACACAAGATCAACACCCCTCCCTCCTTCAAACTATCTTTAGAAATTAGGTGAAAACGAGGGGCGGCGGAAACTGTATTTCTAGAGCATCGTTCATTACCCCTTGTACGTGCGTAAAGCACACATTAAAACGGAAAAACCCGGCAACTTCAAAAATGAATCAAATGGAGAAACATTCGCGTTTACATCTGTTTGTTACTTATTAGACATTCAGAAAAAAACTATGACCTACCCACTACTACTGATGTTGAGCACGGTCTTGAAAATCAAATTCTTCTCTTCTCCCAAGTTTATTGATCATTACTGAGATGCAAAATAGGTATTTCTTTTCAGTAAAGCCGTCAACCACAGTTTTTCAGTACGCTACCAGCCATTACATCGGGCAGCATAAAAACCTTTACATAATGTAAACTGACTCGGTAACGTTCCATAATTGCTTATATTTACAAAGGAGATTGCATTTACTCAATCTGACTTGAGGCACCCAAGTAGTATGGAGGACACAATTAGCTTCTTGAAAAAAATAAATACTGACATGCACTCCAAGGATAACGTCAATTAGGATAAGAAATGTTTCACTTTGAAAGTAACTAATCATTTTTATATGGATTCAAAAATGCTGGCGCCCACAGAAGCTATGCTTACCTTCAGATGTACTGTCACCGGAGCACTTGGCCGTTAGAAGTGAGAGGATATGAATCGCGGTCAAAAATGCCAACTTGTCATTCCACCGCCGGTTTGACATGTTGCGCGGCTTGGGGAAAAAGCCGATCAGGTTGTGTCACGGCAGAGAGACCATAATATACAGTCAAGTAGCTAATAGGCAGGATGTGAGAGACTTCCTGCAGAATGATGAAGTCCAACAAGACCTAGAAAATCCAGTTTGGTCTTCTGGATGGCAATATACGGAGCTGTCACCAAGTTCACCCAAAGCCGTTCAAAGAGCACTTGCTGAATGACAAGGAAGTTGATATTTTTACAATATTTAAGGGTTAGACTGAGAAGGAAAGAAGGCGCATAGAGAGCTAATAAAACATGGCAATTCAGAAGTCAAAATCGCATAACTGACATCGGTTTAGGCACTCATTACAAAGAAACGGTCTAGTCTTCCAGTACTACCACCATGTGCTTGGCTAAAGGAACTCCGCAAGGTCCTAGAGCCGAAGTGTATCTTGAAATGGCTTTGCTGGTTACCGCTGTTTTATACAGTTTGTATAGTTTTATGTTCAAAACGAACGTTTTGTTGAAACAGCCCCAAACGAAATGGTACCTTTACGGCTTTCATACAGAAACATTTGTGTATAGTAGCTTTCCTGAGCGTTCAATTAAATTTGAATACGCACGGCAGGTTCATTAAACTACCAATCTTTTTTAACCTTTCACTGGGGATAAATCCGGTTTTATATCCATACGTGCAGAAAGCATTTTACTACAAAGGCGATTTGATAAAGCATGTTACTAATAGTCTACCAGAATTAAATTGGATTGGTCTTTTAAATTTACATGAGTGGGAAAACAGGATATACAGTGAGCTCCATGATGTTTGTTACAAAGACACACAAACATATATGTATACACAGTATACAGTATATATTGACTTGATTTGGTTCTGTACTCTATTCTGTACAATTTTAGGCTTGAAATCAGACAGTTTGCATATGGTTAAGATTCGCAGCTTTAATTAAAGGGTATTGTGGCCGATTGGTCTCGGCTGCGCCGGCTGGTAGAGAGAGAGCACACGCACTTGGGTTGCGTTAGCTAATCAGCCCAGGTGCGCGTGTGCTCTTTCTACCAGCCGGCGCAGCCGAGACCAATCCGCCTACACATTTTGGTTTCACCATGTACATGGTGAAACCTATTTATACACAGTCCCCCAATTTCATGGCACCATAATGTTTGGGACAAATGGCTTCACCGGTGTTACTGATTAGTCAGGTACATTCAACTGGCACACACACCATTCACTCCCACACTCATACCTGTGGGAAATTTTGAGTCTCTAGACATGCATGTCTTTGGACTGTGGGAGGAAACCCACGCAGACACGGGGAGAACACTAGGAGAACTCCACACAGAAAGGCCCAGGCTGGATTCAAACCAAGGACCTTCTTGCTGTGAGGTGACAGTGCTAGCCACTGACAATTTTGCATTTTGGCGCACCCTCGCGCAGCATGGATGCTATATGGTGGACTGTGGTATGGCTGTTTTCGGCGCATGTTTGCCTGGCACGTCCCCTGCCCCTGCAGCTCTGCAACAGCTGTGCATGTGGCAGATGTGCAAGTCAACTGGGAAAGAGATTTTCTCTACTGTTACTGTCTGGTTTTGGAAAAAGACACAGCAACGTGGTATCTGGGGACAAAGACATATCCCTTTACAGCACCAACATCTGCTCTGTACATGGAAAAAACGCATTCGAAACATAACTGCGTGTTTTCCTACTTGTGGAAGCACGGAAACACCCGGCTAGAATAATTAGTTCAGTCTGAGTCGACTTAGCGGGTTGAGTTATGCCTGGCAGTGGGATCCTCGACAGTCAAGCCTGCAGCATCTCAGTCTCCCTGCTGACACTCGTGATTGATAGGCAGGCAGTTGAAAATGGCGTTCATATATTCCAGTTCCACTAACACTGCAACACATGCACTTGATTGCTCTATATCCACACAAAATAAAACCTGTACTACCTGCACATGTTTAAAATAAAATGCATCAATGTGGATACTTAGGGTTAATCTCCAAAAGAGAGGTGGTAAAAAATGGCAAATGGTTTTCATTACATTATTGTCTTCAAAGGGAGTTATTTTTTTGTTCGTCATTTTAAGTTTTGGCATATGTTCCCAGTTGGCCCATGCAGTTTTTGTGCGCAATAAAGGATATTCTTAGAAATTTCCGGAGGTTTTTGACAACCTGTTGGCTTTACAGTGGTGGATATCTGGGTATTTGGTGTGTGGTCTGTAGCCAGAAATTGCACATCAGCCAGATTTTATAGCAACGTTATGTTTCCAGAGGCTGCACATACAAGAAGATACATTGTTGAGGCATTTATTCACAGTTATAAAGATAAAAAATCTGTTTTAATATTGTTCCAGTATTTTTGTTCCTTCTTAGGCCTCAAGCACTGCAAGCTCTTCTTTGCCAGACCCGTGTAGTAATGTTAATGCAAGAGAAACTGCCCATTTTTTACTCGAGTGCAGGTTACATGGCCATAGGAAATGGTTCCAATAAAAAGAAGATTAAATGTAATTTATTTGACTTATTTTTAGAATAATTGGATAATATACACAAGCACAGCCCCCAAGGGTATACCATCGCTCTATAAGTCTAGTGTCTTGCTTTAAACCACAAGCCCATGAACGCCCCTTAAACCAGTCATTGTGAATCTAGCAGGTCACCAGAAACTTTGAAGTATCTAGAATATCCTTCATCACACACAAAAACTGCCTGAACTAAATTAAAAACATACACCAAAAGTGGAACTTCAGAATTGGAACTATCCCTTCCGACTTTTATTTTCAACTCAAAAATTCAGTATGAAGGACTGTTTTGTTGTGAGTAAGCCAAAAAGTTCAATACTTCACTGCAGTTCAGTGAGGTTAATCGTCACGTATACGCTTGCCCGTGTGACTCTTTAGAACAAGACCCTGAAGCGCTGCATTCTTACTTTACAGAACATTCTGCAACAGTGGAGGATTATCAAAATAATACAGTAACTACACCGATTCACAGGACACATTCTCAGGTAAAATAATTCATTTGCGTATTCCAGTGGTTGAGATGTGAACATTATACACTATAAACTAGTGAAGATCACAAGTTGTGTGTTTTAGCCATTACATTTAGTGGTTACGCAGCAAGTTTTATAGAAGTGATAATGCCATTTATAATAGTTGAAACTGCCTCTGAGTGATGTATATGAGTGTGTCCAACTCCACTTTTAAATTATGCTTAGGTCCCATTATTTAATTAACTTTCTCTTCCTGTTGTTTATTTCTCCTTTCATTCCTGTGATCTTGAGACAGAAGATTGAGGTTAAAGCGCATCTGATGCATCATTGCTGTAGAGCTAGAATGCACTAGAATGAATGTAATATGAATAAATAAAAATGAAGCAAATACATATACATGTCATGAGAACTACAAATATATATATGTATATTCTTTTCCAAAGTGACCAGAATATAGCTCCTCAGAAAGAATATATATATATATTTTTTTTCTTAGTACCCTAATAAGGGTTTTTCAAAACAAACTTGAGTTTCAAAGAGCCACTAATGGTTTCAAAGCACTTCAAGTGCATACAGCAAGTTCCTCTCAGGGAAAGTAAACAAGCGCTCATGGACTTAAAATCGAGTGTGAAGTCAGCAGGGCTTTTCATCGAAAAGGAAAAACAGTGTGGGCGTGCGTCATTTTGCCGCTGCTGCTGCTGCTGCCGTTATCTGGTAGAGCTCTCAAAGGGCTTACGCGTTATCGTGCACGAGTACTACTAGTAGCGTTGGGGATCCTACAGCGTTGAGTCAGGTGATCAATGAGGTCACAACCCAGGAAGATGCAGGTAGAAAGATTTGGAGCCAAGTGTACAGAGAGAGTGAGAGAGAGCCAGGTGTAGATCTTCCAGCTTAGCAGCTGTCCCTTGTCTGGAATCTCTCTAACTCCTAGAACGGCCCCATAACTCCTCAGTTCGCCTGGAAAAGCCCAGCCCGATGGGGTGGATAAGTTAGGCGCAACCGCAGACCTACGCGGTTCGATGAGCTGGTAAATCCGACGGCTTGTCAGCCCACCTCATGCAGGGGGCAGGAGGGGGGTGGGGTGGGGGGGGTGTTAATCCCTTGTGTAACAGGGCCTTGTAGAAACACGGCTTTGTCTGCAGATGAGTTCCGCAGATGTGGCAGCCTGCGCGCTCTCGCTGCGGGGAACGCTTAGCCCGTCAGGACGAGCGGCTTCAGCCACGGGACCGCCATCCGCCTCGCCCTCTGACATCACACGCCAGACTGCAAGCCGGGATGCTGTTATTAGGCCGCGAATGATCAACTATCACACACACGTGCACACAAGCACAGGCTATCATACAGTAAAGTCACGCACGCATGCACACGCACACACAAACATGCACGCTCCCTAGGGTAAGGAACTGGTCTTGTAACTTAAAGGTCACAGGTTTGATTCCCACGTAGAACACTGCCGTTGTACCCTTGAACAAGGTACTTAACCTGCACTGCTTCAGTATATATCCAGCTGTATAAATGAATGCAATGTAAGTGCTATGTAAAAAGCTGCGTAAGTCGTCCTGGATAAGGCTGTCTGCTAAATGCCTGTAATGCAATGTACACACGAAGAAGCAGAGGCGTTCATACAAACCACAAAAACACACCCATGCACTGATCAGGTTCATAAAACACACATGCATATACATCCCCGGTTTAAACACATATCTGCCTGGGGGCTCAAGCAAATACGCACACATACACACAAACCGACAAAAGGCGCACCCAGAACTGTTGCTTTGAAAACCTCTCTGCTTTTGTTGTGCACCTGTGTAAAGTTCCGTCTCTGTAGATCAGCGCTCGTCCACCGAGGTCCGAAGGGAACATCAAAGCCTCGATTCCTCTCTTTCTACGGTAAACACAAGCGCGCCAGCGGAGAACCACCTGTCCGCCGGCATTTGATCTGTATGGGCTTATTAGATTTTAAAAAGATTCCTCTTTCAAACAACGCTTCCGCTCTCCCCAGCTCTCCAGCGTTGAGTTATATTAACGGGTCCTGCCATGCTTTCAATTTACTTAGATCTTTATCTTTTAATAACCCATATGATTCTCGCACCTCCCCCCTATAAGCCATCCTCAGCTTGGTAATAACCGGAACATTCACGTTTATTGCAATTCCGTTTTAATGCACTTGTCTTCAAAGTCTCAATATTTATTTTACTGCTTTTGTAATTGTTCTGCCGATTGCTTTTTCATTACATGTGACCGAGTATACTTGCGTGTCTCAACAGAAAAAAATTACTCATTGACGATAAACACTATAATTCACCTTGGCACATACTGTATGTGTAGTGTGCACAAATGTATAATTCATAACAATAAATCTTTGTAAGACCGACCTCAAAGCCTTTAAAATTGGAAGCCTTAACCTCTCGTTTCAGAGAGAGCACGTGAAAGGGCGCTGTGCTCTCGTTTCAACGAGAATAAAAAACACTTCCTGTTGCTGGGTCATAGCGTCAGGTGTGCTAACCGGCGATGTTCCTTCCAAATGAGAATCGTATCCAAACCCCAACTTCAGAGAGCTTATATCCCACTGTTGAGCAGGAAGGTCAGCGCTGACAAAGGTCCCTTTCACAGACCGCTGCAATCTCCTGAGCTCCATTAGCCTGGAATTCCTTCCCAGAATCCTTGGGGTAAATAAGAGTGGATGGAACCAGGCTTCTATGGTTATCATTTTTTATATTAAATTAATTAGTAAAGTATGTTTCTAAAGTCGACTGGTTCCAGACTTGAGAGGAAAAATAAAAAACAAAAAAATACCAGTTTTGCATTTAATGTCAAATTTGAAATGTCAAATTTCACAGTACACCAAGAGTAGGCCTATGCAAAATGCTGCTTAATTGTTAAGAGCTTTACCAAAAATAATCTGTTTGGAATTTGTTTATTTCATAGGCAGTGATGTTCATAAATAAGAGTGGAGAGCATAAAAATCACAGGGTAGTCTTAAACGTACTACAGAAGCAACTACAGGAATTTATTTTACATATAAAACACTACCAGTAAAATATATTGCTTGGTGCTTCATACCAAAAGTATTTAAACTGAACCAAAAAGCTTCTCAAGATCTATAGGTCTGAAATACTGCATCAATCAAGTATCAAGTTTTGTTTTAGTTTTAAAAGTGCGTGAAACTTGGAGATGACCGACTTTCAAGCAAGACTATGTTTGATCCTTGTAGAGAGCATCACAGTTCGCCACGGGGCTGGAACCAAATTGACCTGGTTTTGGCTCTGAGCACCTTGCTGGAGGGTGCAGACAGTCAAACACGCTGGTGAGGACACGCACGCGAGGCCAATCTACCCACACTCTGTCGGAGCGGGAAGTCCAAGGTAAAGACCGAGATGTGAGCCCTGCTGTGCTCACAACCATCCTCGAACTACAGCCGTCTCATTCAAACAGAAACACGGAGCGACCTCAAATGTTCCACTGAAGTAATATCTTGGATGTATAAAGCCTCTTCAACAATACCCTTCCTTTTGGCCAACACCATTGTCTTTCATAAATATCAAATTAATCTATAAGGAACGTTGAGATATATTTCCTAATTAATTTAAGCCCGATAATAAAAACGCTTTACACTAGAGCTGTGTATCACGCTGTCCGTGCTGCGTTGAATAATTGATGCACCAGCTGAACTCTCAAAAGGAAACCGTGAATTGTTCGTCTGCGATCGCGTATTCCGTTTGCATGAATACCCCGGAGTCCGTGACGACTGAAAGAGCACAGCTGTGAGTTCCGTCTCCTCGGTTCCCCTCCACGCGCCACGCGGAGCTCGTGCTGCTATCTCTCAGTCACCGTTCCTCTGAAGAATCTGATCCAGAAGTTTCTGCAAGACAAAAAAGTGGTACAGATGAATACGATTTTAAATCTGATTCAAATTTACGGAGACACTACATGATAAGAGGATGGATACAGAAAGGCCATTTTATAAGTAGCATGGTGCTAAACAGTTCTGGGTTTATGGCAGTTACACGCGCATTCACATTCTTCAGACGTGCTTATCCACAGTGCACACGTGCAAGTGCAAAAGATTCATAAGAGGTTCCTTCCTGAAATGTTGCCGTTGCTGTGTACATACCTAGCATTTCCTTCATCTCTCTCGGAACAATAATAATGATAACCTTTCAATCAGCCCTACTGCCAGCTGTCACTCACCCCCCCCACCCCCACCCCCCCAGCCCCTTCCCCACATGGTCTGCTCTCATTGTCTCGTATGGACAGCTCTGCCAGGAAACTGCCATTCTGCAGAAGGGTTGAAATGCCCGGTGAAGATGACAGTCCAGGCTGGGTTCAGCTTTCAAAACAGTGGGGTCTGCATGGCCACATCAATCTAGAATGCCTCCTCGCATCCTTCTCTCCCCATCAGTGATGGCATTCTAGAATCAACGGTGGTATTCTAGACTCAATGACGGCATTCTAGAATCGACACCGGCAATGAACTACGGCCACACCCATTATAGTGTGCTATTATTCACACATAATAGTTTGTGAATTACAGCCTGTGGCTAGATAACAGCCTGTGGCTATTATCAATAGAAACTTCGATAATTCCAAAATTCCAGTTTTTTCCTCTCCATTAGAGGGTGAGGAGCACTTAGCCAAGATTCTACTCTCAAGATGTTTGAAAATGAACAACAGGCTAAAGTAACAGCAAAAAAACTGAACAAACAAAAGACTGAAGACTGACTGAAATGCTAAATGAATTTTACCCTTCCAGGGCACACACACCAATGGCATCAAGTGCAAAAAGATTCTGAACCAAGACCGAACAGTTCTGTTGGTGGCCGAGCTAGGTGTGCCGTCCTTGTATTTTACCACAAAGGGCGTGGCCGAAGTAGGGTGGGTTTAAAGAATCTGGTGATGTCCATGACACCTCGAGAACATCCAGGTGCCCCCAGGAAGTTGGGGAAGTTCTGGTCAACCGAGACAGGCTCCAGTGTTCCCATTGGTCAATTCCCTGAGACGGGACATCTCTCTCTCTCTCTCTCTCTCTCTCTCTTGTCCTTAAGTGCCTTGGACATCGAGGACAGCAGAGGACCCTACTCTCTTTCTCTCTCTCTCTCAAGGCTTTCTCAGGAGACAGCAGGCACGGGGCCTGCCACAGTGCCAAGTCTTTGTGAGTTAAGGGCCTCTCTCTCTCTCTCCCACGGCCGTCCAAGGCACTGCCCGTTAGACAAAAACTGGAGGCAAAACCGGGCGGACAATGCAACAACGCTGGATGCAAACCTCTCTGTCACCCCCGAGGTCACCACACAGCAGTTTCGTCATTTCCCCAGAGCGGAGGGATCGAAGCTCAAAGCGTCCCAAGGCTGTCTCCACGCCAGCCTCTACGCTCTTTCTTTCGGCTCTCTTCACAGCAAAAAAAAAAAAGAAAAACCATTAGACGCGCTCAAAAACGCGTGACCTTCAGGCCGACGGGAACGGACGCCGTTATTCTGCGATGCGCCGAAGATCGGCCTTTTCCCCCAGCCACGCTGGCATTTCCTGTGAAAGACGGCGCGTAGCACCGACCAAACACCCGCTAGAGAATATAACGCGGTCAAGGTGATGCAAAAGTCAAAGCATGGCCATTAAAATGCCAATGGCATCTTTTCAACAAATACTTGATATTGTTGGGAATATACTTCATGATGATGATGATGATGGAGCTTTATAAAATTTTATGCGGTAAACAGGGCAGAAATAAGATGCAGGGGTGTTCTTAATATCCATAATGGATGGATAGAAACGAGGTGCCATTACAAACTGTCATAGGACAGCGTTGTATATTGTTCTAGCCTTTGTGTGTCTGCTATTGATTTGGATGGTAAACCAATGTTTTTGATGTGTGCAATGGGTGCCTTTTCCCCCACTGACCCCTCAGATCCTCTGACCTTTAACCCCGCCGGTCAGGCGATCCTCTTCCTGTTTCCTGTGAAATAACAGGAGCAGGGCCCACCAGCCTAGCTGCACTTAGGACACAAACCTGCAGAAACAGTTCTGCAGAGCGTAGAAGCTCAGAGAGAAAACTTCTAAAAGATAAAAGAGAATCACGATCCACACCTCCAAAAGGTTACCTTTAGAGATAGCAGACATTCGCAATGTATCAAATGAACTGCCTGGACATCAAGGGGTTTCATTGTCCCCACTTCTGAACGGCTGCATCTTTCTTTACACCAAAGCGTGTGGGTGTTTTTTTTTGTTATCGGTCTTGGAAAGAGGGCACACTGGGTAGCACTGTCGCCTCACAGCAAGAAGGTCCTGGGTTTGAATCGGGCCCGGGCCTTTCTTTCCAGAGTGTAATCCTGCCTCTCGCCCAATGCACGCTGGGATAGGCTCCAGCACCCTCCGTGACCCTGCCCAGGATAAGCAGGTATATGGATGGATGGATGGATGTCTTGAAATGCAATGTGCACAGCTAAATGTAAACAAAATCTAAACTGCACAATCTACAATGAATATAAAGCCTATATTAGCAAAATGATCATGAACTCATTTCTATGTACATTCATCAGAAATGCTCATACACTGATTACGTGTGATTCACCAATGCTGGATAAAGCAAGGACCTGTGCGTGCATTTCAGTGTGCCTCATAATTCAGGAGCGTGAGCACATGGACTGAAATTAAAATTGGCTACTCCCGCGCACCACCAAATTTGGTTCGGCTGCCTCAACAAAATCCAAAGCGATAAGCTCACCATTGATTAAGACCCAGGAAGGAAAAGAGGAAATTTTCTGGTTATTTCAAGTCCAACACAACTACCATTCCTTTGCACTTAAATCACAAACTCCACTGTTTCCAAAGACTAATCCATGCACGACTATCCTAAAAAAGGATATTCCTTTTTAGACATGTCGAAGACGGATAAATTGTAATGTACTTGTAAGGAGGGGTGGTGTTTAAAAACAAAACTGTATTTGCACCCCTCAAAAATGAAAAAGTAGTGAGGTGACATCACACTGCAAAAAGTTCAGCAACATTGGGCAAAAAGTATTCTTTTTTTCCCCTTTCTATTCCTGTGGAGCTTCTCACCCCTGTAATCTGGGGGAAAAAAATCACGTTTCATGATAAATTCATAGCAGCATTATAGATGGTTTTGTTTATTTCATGACCATCGAGGGGAGTCTCAATTAGTAACAATTAACGATGTTAATTATAAACATATTTTAATTGCTTTCTGTGCCTCACATAAAGCTTCTGCACATTACCACAGAAGCATCCACGGCTGGAAGCCGGTGCTATTAATCGTTCTAGTCCTGGCGTTGCTTCACGCTCCGCTTCTGCGTTCTGTTCCACGTCTGCAATGCAGCGTCAAAGTGCCAAATGGCACGCCGTTTTTCTACATGACATTATTTTACATTACATTACATCACAGGCATGTAGTAGAGGCTCTAAATCCAGAGTGACTTATAGAACTTTCTACATAACAGTAAATAACATCATACACATTCGGTTTTCAGTAAATTCAAGTTCATGCTGGTGAAACCCGACACTGTTTGAGAATAAAATGCATGTATGCACATTGTACGATCCTATTCAAGAACGTTACTGCATAATGAATGAGCCACAATGGGCCCAGACACAAGATTTGTCTTTAAAGGTGTAGATAGAGCTGATAATGTGTAGGTGCGGTGAACTGTACAGATAACAAATGCATGGAGATTATTCAGATGGGTGGATGACACAGCTGCCAGGAAGTTAGAGAGGTTTGCTTTGTGCCAGACCATATAAAGTTTGCCACTGTGAATGACAGCTAGAGACATAGAAGTAAAACTGCACCCTCTGCTGGCCAAAAAGTAAACACCAGTATCCTCCCACACACATTCATTTGGCACCTATTTATGTGATCAAGCTAGTGGATGGGATGTACTTTCCAAATAATAATAATAATAATAATAGATCGACATTGTGCATGGCACTGTGCAACTCAAAATGTGTGTTCTATGTGAAAGCATCTACAGATGGGGATGAATTCTGTCCAATATCAGAATGTCACAATACCTGACCTGTCTTAGTTATTAGCAAAGGCACAGTGCAATTTACACCTCATAAATAGAGAATTCACACCATTTGAGCATGTTTTTTTTTCTTCCACTTGAACTTTACAATATTTGCTAACAGTTCAGTTTATCTGTAAATAAAAAATACTAAAATTAAGCCAGGAATGCCCTTTGGCAATTTGCACCCACACACAAACATTGGCTGTGCTGCAGTAAGACTTTTATCCCGCTTTGAACGTAACTACTATAGCTATGACCTTTCTGGAGTTAACTGAGCCTATAGGACATGGATGTTGCAGTTACAGTACCTGCTCTCTGCTCACCTGGCTGCAGATTATAATGACATATTTACTTCTTAACTTTACTTCAAGGAATCTCACATGAAAGCATTTTATAAAATTTTTTCCCCTTCATACACATAGCATCATATGAATTTCAGTTATGATTGGTAATTCACCGTTTAGGGTGATTATGTTGATTGAATTTTATGTCATGTTCTAGAGACTATTCTGGAATTCAACATCCTGCTCTAGAATCCACGTGAGAACTCACAGTCCTGTTCTACAATACACAGCACAACTCACAGTCCTGTCCTAGAATCATTGTGAGAACTTACAGTCATGTTCTAAAACAGACAGCAGAACTCACAGTCATGTAATAGAATACACACCAGACCTCACAGTACTGTTCTAGAATCCACATCATACCTCACAGCCATGTTCTAGAATACACAGAAGAACACACAGTCATGTTCTAGAATCCACAGCGGAACTCAGTCATGTTCTAGAATACACACCAGACCTCACAGTCCTGTTCTAGAATCCACATCATACCTCACAGTCCTGTTCTAGAATCCACAGCAGAACACAGTCCTGACCTTCAGAACCTATGGCACATGTGTTCTATTTACTGAAATTATTGCATTATATTCCTTTAGCAGACGTGCTTCTCTGCAGCAAACTACCATGACAGAGAACATAAATGCATCCACCTGAGTCACGTGAGCACCAGTGCCAGACCAGCGAATGTTCAGAGAAACATCAATAAAGTACTAAATACAAGTTAACTGAGGACAACCCATAACCATTATTCAAATCATAGATTCATGTAGATATTCTGCCGAGCTGGTTTCAAATGAACAGCTTTGTCAATTTCACAGTTGGTGGTTGAAGTGTTTTGATCCATTGGCTGTTTGCAAAGGGTTTGTTCGTAAATTCACTTGAAGAGCCTGCTCTGATTTTCAGTGCTTTTTGGTTAGAGCCTCATTGAAATTCATTAATTTACAAACAACAATAACCTCTTCAGCCATTTTTTAGATCGGAATGATCAGACGCTCGGATAAACCGTCTGCTCAGCCGGAGCTTCTAGTGCAGTGCTCAGAATTTCCAAACAGCAACGTTCCGAACGTCTGAACTTCCGAACGAGCAGAGAGCACTTGGAGTGCACTCTGGCGCACAGAGAGCTAATAAACAAACGCGCTCTAACATTCAATAGCAGGGGACTGCCACAGCCCACGGAACCAAAACCTCACAGACACCATCTTTATGAAGGACGGACCACCGGGTGACGGAGGGACGCGAGGGACGACCGAGCACTCTTCAGTGGTCTCGGTTAATCGAGTCCGTAACCTGAACAAGCATCGGGACCTCTCGGAACACGTGGTCGGGAGCCGACGTTCGGACGCGTCCGAGCACGCGGGAGCGGCCTCACCTTTTTAAAAATCTCCGCCCGCAGTCGGTTGGTCTGAAACAGGACCCTCCTCTTCTCTTCCTCCTTCTTCCTCGTGACTTCAGGCAGCTTGTCGTAAATCCTGTCGACGGAGAGGAGGGAGAGAGAGGGGGGAATTCGGACGCCGTGCAGAGATCTGGGCCGAACCGTCGGGGGGGGGGGTTACGAGGGGGGAGGTCAGTTAGCGGGGGGGGGGGGGGGAGGGAGGCTTATCGGGGAGGAACACATCGACGGGCCCGTCTCCTCCATTTTCTCTCTCAGACGGAGTTTATTTGCTACCGGATCAATTCATTAAGATGCACTTATCGCGCCATTCACTGAACCGACAATGGAAACAAAGATGGCGTCTAATCGGATATGTCTTGATAGACGACAACTGAATAATGAAAATAGAAAAAAAGGGGGAAGAAAGGGGTCAAAAATAACTTGAGGCCAGCGTGGCGAATGTTGTGCTGGGGACTGACGGGTCGGAGCGTCCCTCCGCTGAGACCGTTCGATCGCGCCGATGAACCGGGTTCTGAGGGCCCCGGCAGGGGACCGCGACTGAGCGCTCGAGGGCGCGGTCCGACTCACCGCTTGGACCGGAGCTGCATGTCTTTCCGGGAAATGCTCCTCTCCCTCGGTCTGAAGAGGTTATCTGCAAGCACACGCAATCAGAACTGAGAGCCACAGCCGCAACACCTTATTATTATTATCCCCGTTTCCCTGGAGTCAGAAAGCGCAGACTGATCCTAATCAGCCCATTGTAGGAGAATTAAAACCTTCAGTCTCTCTGTACGTACACACTCAACACTTTCATAAAAAAGACAAAGAGACCAGCAGACAGTTGGTTAACTTTCATGATTGGAAAGCAAGGCCCAACCGTTATTGTGCAAAGCCCTCAGAGTCAATACTAATACAAACATCTGCCATAAATTAAGTTTGGCCAATTGATTATGCATTATTACGCTATTACATTACACTCCCGTGAATGTTTTTTATTGCATCGAGCTCCAATATCAAATTAACAAATGGAATACGCTACGATCTCCTGACGGAAAACATATCCACCGTGCGTAGAGGTACTTAATTAGCAATTTGCAAACTTAAACACATTATGGATTACTGTATAATCCACTGAGGTGAAATATCAAACACGGGCATGTGGAAAATAACTCAATGTTTGGATGAAAGGGTAAGGCCACAGGTCTTCTGGGAAATTGACTAAAGAATGATTTCATTCATTTCAGTTGCTACAAAAACCAATGAGTACGCAAGTGAGATAAAACAGCTTTGCTTGTTCTTAATCATTTATGCGCTCTTCGCAAATGACAGCTTTTATCGACATTTCCAGAATGTATGAAATGTACGCGATTAAATAACATTATGACATCTTCTCTTCTAAAATGATTACTAAACAACTGAGACAGTTTAGATACATGCATAAAAAACATTAAATGCAATCATGTCTTTTTCTCCTTGAAAATAGGCCATGTTCAAGTCAACTGTGCCCACTGCAGTACTGCAGTTTGACCACAAGAGAGCGCAAAGCTCATTTAAATCGAACCATGGCAAGAACAACATACCACTAAGCTCTAAAAATAAAAAATTAAAATTAAAAAACAAACATCTATAGGATTGTGTTAAGAGAACTTTAACCATGATAAATAATCATAATATAAATAATTACACAGAGAATAAGAAAAACAAGGAATTAAATACATCATTAAATGTATATGAAAAACAGAAATTGCTCATGCCTTTTACATTACAGGCATTTAGCAGACGCTCTTATCCAGAGCGACTTACACAACTTGTTTTTACATAGCATCCATTTATACAGCTGGATATATACTGAAGCAATGCAGGTTAAGTACCTTGCTCAAGGGTACAACGGCAGTGTCCTTACCCGGGAATCAAACCTACGACCTTTTGGTTACAAGTCTAGTTCCTTACCCACTGTGCTACACTCCGGCCTTTACTGTTGTATACTATATGCCAACAATACAACAACAATCAGTTGAAGCTGATGCTATATGTTGGATTTTTGCCCATTTCCCTTCATAATTTTGGACCAAATGTGGTTTATGATCTGTGGCTAAATTCACTGCAGATTAAACTGTGCTCCTCATACCCAGGCTAAATTCACTGCAGATTAAACTCTGCTCCTTGTACCCAGGCTAAAACCACTGCACATTAAAATCTGCTCCTCATACCCAGGCTAAAACCACTGCAGATAAAACTCTGCTCCTTATATCCAGGCTAACACCACTGCAGATAAAACTCTGCTCCTTATATCCAGGCTAACACCACTGCAGATTAAACTCTGCTCCTCCTACCCAGGCTAAAACCACTGTAGATTAATCTCTGCTTCTCGTACCCAGGCTAAAGCCATGCTCTCCCTTGAATGAATCTACCATCCATTTCACACACTGCAGAGCACAGGGTACTTACTACAGGAAAAGGGAAATGGTTTCCTCATGAACAGTGTATATGCAGTATTTCTATAAACACATTTAGAGGCGTTGAAGGTTCGACCATCCCAGAGGCAGCTGAGGGTTCAACCGTCCCTGAGGACTGTACAGGTGACCCAAGCCGTCAGCAGGTGCGCAGACACTCACCACTGAGGGGGTGAGGGGTGGTGCAGTTCCTCCTCCGGCGGCCCCGCCCTGTCTCCAGGGCCGTGTCCGAGCCCTGACCTGCCCTCCGTCTCTGCGCCCGTTCCTCCAGCTCCTTCACCCGTCCCTGAGAGCGACTGATGAAGTCCGGGCGGTAGAGCTCCAGAGCTTCCTGCAAAAAAGAAAGAACCCTGCTAACTGTGGAAGTGTGCATTAAACATGGAGAACCCTGCTCACTGTGAAAGTGTGCATTAAACATGGAGAACCCTGCTAACTGTGGAAGTGTGCATTAAACATGGAGAACCCCGCTCACTGTGGAACTGTGCATTAAACCTGGAGAACCCTGCTAACTGTGGAAGTGTGCATTAAACATGGAGAACCCTGCTAACTGTGGAAGTGTGCATTAAACATGGAGAACCCCGCTCACTGTGGAACTGTGCATTAAACCTGGAGAACCCTGCTAACTGTGGAAGTGTGCATTAAACATGGAGGACCCTGCTCACTGTGGAAGTGTGCATTAAACATGGAGAACCCTGCTCACTGTGGAAGTGTGCATTAAACATGGAGAACCCTGCTAACTGTGGAAGTGTGCATTAAACATGGAGAACCCCGCTCACTGTGGAACTGTGCATTAAACCTGGAGAACCCTGCTAACTGTGGAAGTGTGCATTAAACATGGAGAACCCTGCTCACTGTGGAAGTGTGCATTAAACATGGAGAACCCTGCTCACTGTGGAAGTGTGCATTAAACATGGAGAACCCTGCTCACTGTGGAAGTGTGCATTAAACATGGAGAACCCTGCTCACTGTGGAAGTGTGCATTAAACATGGAGAACTCCGCTCACTGTGGAAGTGTGCATTAAACATGGAGAACCTTGCTAACTGTGGAAGTGTGCATTAAACATGGAGAACCCTGCTCACTGTGGAAGTGTGCATTAAACCTGGAGAGCCCTGCTAACTGTGGAAGTGTGCATTAAACCTGGAGAACCCTGCTCACTGTGGAAGTGTGCATTAAACCTGGAGAACCCTGCTCACTGTGGAAATGTGCATTAAACATGGAGAACCCTGCTCACTGTGGAAGTGTGCATTAAACATGGAGAACCCTGCTCACTGTGGAAATGTGCATTAAACATGGAGAATCCTGCTCACTGTGGAAGTGTGCATTAAACACGGAGAACCCTGCTCACTGTGGAAGTGTGCAGTAAACATGGAGAACCCTGCTCACTGTGGAAGTGTGCAGAAAACATGGAGAACCCTGCTAACTGTGGAAGTGTGCATTAAACACGGAGAACTCCGCTCACTGTGGAAGTATGCATTAAACATGGAGAACCCTGCTAACTGTGGAAGTGTGCATTAAACATGGAGAACCTTGCTAACTGTGGAAGTGTGCATTAAACATGGAGAACCCTGCTCACTGTGGAAGTGTGCATTAAACCTGGAGAGCCCTGCTAACTGTGGAAGTGTGCATTAAACATGGAGAACCCTGCTCACTGTGGAAGTGTGCATTAAACCTGGAGAACCCTGCTCACTGTGGAAGTGTGCATTAAACCTGGAGAACCCTGCTCACTGTGGAAGTGTGCATTAAACATGGAGAACCCTGCTCACTGTGGAAGTGTGCATTAAACATGGAGAACCCTGCTCACTGTGGAAGTGTGCATTAAACCTGGAGAGCCCTGCTAACTGTGGAAGTGTGCATTAAACCTGGAGAACCCTGCTCACTGTGGAAGTGTGCATTAAACCTGGAGAACCCTGCTCACTGTGGAAATGTGCATTAAACATGGAGAACCCTGCTCACTGTGGAAATGTGCATTAAACATGGAGAACCCTGCTCACTGTGGAAGTGTGCATTAAACACGGAGAACCCTGCTCACTGTGGAAGTGTGCAGTAAACATGGAGAACCCTGCTCACTGTGGAAGTGTGCAGTAAACATGGAGAACCCTGCTAACTGTGGAAGTGTGCATTAAACACGGAGAACCCTGCTCACTGTGGAAGTGTGCAGTAAACACGGAGAACCCTGTGTAGTGTGGAAGTGTGCATTAAACATGGAGAACCCCGCTCACTGTGGAAGTGTTCCTGATCAGGACAGAGGGAACCTCGACAATGGAGACCAGTCATTCACATGCTCTTTGTGTGAATCAATCACCTGTAATCTCTTTCCTCTATAGGGAAGGAAAGTGCACCATAACAAGTCATCAGAACTGGATTAATATTAAATTCAATTATATTCACGATTATATTCAACTAAATATAAATTTAGTCCGGGGTAAATCCGCACGTACTCTGAGAGTGAGGGAATTTGATGTGCTGATCTGTGATGTTGGGAAGGATCCCGTCCAGCTGGAAGGCCTGGGGGGTCCATTTTCATAAACCGCCCTCCGAGGACCCCTCTGGACCACGCCCTCAATGTGCAGGCTCTTCCCAGAATCCTCCCCTGCAGGAAGAGAAGCCAGGAGGCTCAGATGACTGCACTGGTTTACAGGATACAGTAAATCCTTACAGGCAAGAGTGCCACCTGGTGCTCAAGATGTCTTTCTCAGTTTGATAGCAGAGTAAGAGCATGTTATACCTGAAGTTAGGGGAATGATCTCTCCTCAGGTTATTACAAGAGGTAGAGTCTGCCTTTTCCATATTAACAAACTGCCCTCACGTCCACCTACACACACACATACGAACTAGCTGTGTCCAAGTACATTCAGTCTGAACTGCATATCATTTCTTCACTGCAAAGGCATAATATAGAATAGAAACATACTGTACCATTAAGCTGTAAAACATACCTGGCAGCTCAGTACAGGACTCAGTACTGGCACATGTAATATTAAAGATCAGCTTTGAGCTCTCGCGATCCGACCTGTTAATAACACGCGTCAGACGGATAAAAAGCGAGCTCGTACAGCGAGCCGGTCGTACCCTGTGCCGTGCCGGAGTCAGGGGGGGCCTTTGAAGCCGGCGGGGCGGAGCTTCTCGGCGTGCCTCTCCTCTGCTGCTTCAAATCGGCTGTAACCGGATCGGGGCTGCGGGCGAAGACCACGCTGAGGCCTTTGTGCGCTACGCGCTCTGGAGAGGAAGAAAAGAGCCGATTAGCGCTTATCAGACCCCCCCCCCCACCCCCGATTCTCCGGCTCTTTGGGGAGAAACAAACACTAAAGTAAAAAACTCGAGAAAAAAAATAAATCCTGCCGATAACAAGCGAGAGAAGAGGGGTTCATTCCGTGTTGCTTAAGAACAAATGAGGGTATTCACTGCGGGGAGATGTCACAACATCCTTCAAAAACCGCACGCGTAAGGTCAATACGCAAAGCCTGCTGGGAAATTCCAGCACAGCTGAGGCTATCTGTATTGTGAAAAAGGCAGAGCGTACAGCAACTAGGTTTCAAGGTCCAGAAAAGACTGCTCTAACGGATTGGTCAATGACCTGCCACTGTTTACCTGTGCTGCTAGATATCACCTCATATGATTCAATACAATCTCAGCTCCCATTCAAGTCAAATGCACTTTATTGCCGTGTGTGAAAGTTTACTAGTGTGAGCCTGGTAATACTGCAAGAGAAGCGACTTTGTCCCTAACCTTCTGCCATAAGCCTTGACTTGAAAACACTCACTTCAAAACCAAGGCCACGCTGCCCCCTACCCTACCCCACAGTTCACTGCAATCGCTAGCCAACAGTATGAAAAGGTAGCGTGTGACAAACAAAAAGTTTTTCGCCAATAATTTGGCAGTTAGAATTCATTTGAATCTCTAATATTTGTTCCTATCTTCCAAAAGCAACCTGCAGCTTTCCAGCAACTATTGCACAGAAATACTGTTCATTTAGTGATATTCCCCCACCCCATAAACATGCTGCTGTATGCTGTATGTATGAGTTAACCCCAACCTGATTTCATACTTCACCCAGCCTCTAAAGTAAATAGGTTTTTTGACTCTGGCTTAGTGGTGACTGTACGTGCAGAAGATGTGTGAGAAAGTGAAAGAGGTGAAAATGAAACAGGATCTCAGAGGTGCATTCAGTGCCATTCAACCCTGCAGTACTATAGAATATATCAGGAATGTGCATTTCAGTACATAGAGGGGGATTACAACATTATCCCATTACCAATGCATGAGGAAAACATTATGGACAAAGCATTAAAAATGAGGGTTTATACTATGTGAGAAAGGCATGGTATATTTGCTAGGTACATCACTTTCCCTCTCTATCGCTCTCGCTTTCTCACTGGCTCTCTCTCTCTTGCTCTCTTTCTCGCTCTCTCTTGCTGGCTCTCTCGTTATCTCCCTCTCTCTCCCTCCCTCTCTTGCTGACTAACTCTCACTCTCTCACTGACTCTCTCTCTTGCTCTCTTCCTCCCTCTTTCTCGTTGGCTGTCTCTCTCTCAATTTCAATTTCAATTTCAAAGTGCTTTATTGGCATGACAAATATAGGCACTTGTGTTGCCAAAGCAGTGGTTACAACATACAACTATATACAATGAATCTGAGAATGTGAGTTTGTTATATAAAAAATATAAAAAATATATACAAAAATATCAGTAAGTGATGTTAGGTGTGTGTGTGTGTCTGACTATCTGTGTGTTGTTTGTATGACTGAATATTATGTGTCTGCTTGTACGGGTGTATGCTGTGTGTAAATGTGTGCATGAGGTGGTCACACATTGTCCCTCAGGGTATGGCAAGAGAACACAAATTGTGCTGCTAGTATGCAGCAACCTTTTTCTTCTCCTAATAGGTAGGGTAATCTATCGTCATTGGGTATATCATTGAATTGGGGACATTTCTGGATTATTTTTTGGTAGAATTTTTGGCGAATTTGGTCAAATTTTGTGCATTCCATTAGGAAGTGTTTTTCAGTTTCAATTTGGTTGCCTTTGCATTGTTGGCACAATCTTTTTTCTTCTGGCAACCATGATTTTCTGTGCCTGCCAGTTTCTATGGCTAAGTGGTGCTCGCTGAGTCTGTACCTCGCCAAGGTGGTTCTCAGTTTTTTGTCAGTAACTGTGGTCAAGTATTTTTATATATATAATTCTGTTTCAGCTGTGTTTCAATTTGGTTTATTCTAATTATGTTTGTAGTTTTGTTCTGATCCTGAGCAGGTGAGGTGTTAGTGTGTGTTAGTGTATGTGGGGAACTAAGGCTCAGGACCAGCTGAGTGAGGGGATTGTTTGCTTTGCTCAACTCTTGGTATTGCAGGGCTTTGTATTGATGTGAGTGGGGCTCACTTTGTTTTAGGTGCTTCCAAAATTTGATTGACCTTTTTTGTATTTTGATAAGTAATGGGTATTGGCCTAATTCTGCCCTGCATGCATTGTTTGTTGTGTTTCTATGTAATGTCAGGATATGTTTACAGAATTCTGCATGCAGGGCTTCAATTGGATGTTTGTCCCATTTACCAAATTCTTGACTGATGTGTGGACCCCACACTTCACTGCCATAAAGAGTAATTGGTTCGATTACAGTTCCAAAGATTTAAAGCCAAATTCTAATTGGAATCTCTACACAAATTTGTCGTTTTATGGCGTAGAAGGCCCTGCGTGCTTTCTCCCTTAATTCATTCACTGCAATGTTGAAGTGTCTCTCTCTCTCTGTCGCTGACTTTCTCTTGCCATCTCTCTCTCTCTGTCCATCTCTCACTCTCCCCCCTCTTTCTCTTGCCCTCCCCCCTCTCTCTCTCTCCTTCTCTTGCTGGCTCCCTCCATCTCTCTCTCTCTCTCTCCCTCTCTTGCTATCTCCCCCCCTCCCTCTCTCTCTGCCTCCCTCTCCCCCCCACTCTCTCTCTCCCTCTCTCTCTCTCTCTCTCTCTCTCCCCCTCTCTCTCTCTCTCTCTCAGGGACATCCTGTCCTGTCTGGTTTGTATAAAGGGCACTGGAAGGAGCTCTTAACTGCATCTGCAGGGGTTCTTTAGGAGAGAACAGTGTGATCACTGACCGCGTGGCTGACTGCAAACGGGAAGCCGCATCTCAAAATCTCCCGTGCTCTGCCGCGCATCTCCGAGCGGCGGCGAGGACCCGGTGCGGGTGTTCGATTCGGGGGGCCCGTCGCTTGCTGTTCCGGGCTCCGATTTCCCAGGAGGCCACAGGTTCCATCGCTTCAGGGCGGGGGCGCTGAGCTCGGCCGGAGGGGCGGGGTCCGGGCGCCCAAACAGTCCGGAGAAGCTCGGGGCCCGCCGGGGCCCGGTCGACCCCTCCTCGGGGGCCGGGGGGGCGGTCCCGCTCAGGTAGAGGGACAGGGTGGACCTGTGCACCTGTCTCCTGTCCTCCGGCTCCTCCAGGGAAAGGGACAGGGACTTATCCAGGTACAGGACGGAGCTGCTGCTTCTGCCGGCCGGGACGTCCCGACTGGGGTCCCGCGGTCGGCCCCGGGACCGGAAGGGGGCGTCCCGCTTAAGGTCGCCCTCGCTGTAGCTGTGCCGGAACTCCGGGGGCCTGGTCACAGCAGGCCCCTCCCCCTCGCGGTAGGCCTGCTGGCATTCCGTCACTTTCAGGATCACCGGCTTCTTCCGGAGCACAACCGGCTCGTGGTCACCGCTGGCAACAGCACGCAGTGGGGTGGGGGCGGGAGTGCGGGTGGAGCTCCCGGCCGGGGTGGGGTGTGCCTCAGGAGCCTGGGTCACGGTGCCATCGGCCTGGACCCGGGCCTGGCTTACAGAGCTCCAGGTCTGGGCCAGGGGACCCCGAGCCTTGGTTACAGAGCCCCAGGCCTGGGTCAGGCGGCCTGGATCCGGGCCGTCCCGGCAGGGCACGCTGGCAGGCTGAGGGACCCTCCGGGCGGTGATGGTGATGGAGGAGAAGCTCGAGTTCGTTTTGGGCGGATTTTTGGGGTCGGAGTCCTCGGGGCACGGGGCGCTCGCGGTCCTGTGCAGCGGGGAACCCCGGGGGTGGGCTACACCCCCGTCTGCGTGCGAGCCGTTCGATTGCACGAAACCGGAGCGCGGGGGCCAACGCGTCCTCTTCTCCTCGTACATGTTCCTCTCCCCGTCCCGGTCCGACGCGTTCCAGCAGCTCGGTGTCTGGGGGAAGGGGAGACAGAGAGACGCCTTTAATTCTTTAACCGCCGTGAGAGCCTGTCCTGCTGATTTCCTGGGCCTCGCAACAACCCATTCAAAGAAGAGCGTCTCAAAATGGACGGTCTTTACTGTTACTGCCGTGACACTGGCTCTGAGTTCCTGCAGTGATGTTAAGCTTGTTAGACAACACTCAAGCCACAGTGAACTGTTAAAACAGAGGCTCAACACGGGATGCCAGGGATAGAGAGAACCAAGAGAGATACACGCGGAAAATGTGATTGGGCGGCAGTGTAATATAATGGCTCAGGAGATAAAGGTCACTGGTTCGATTCCCAGCTAGGACAGTTATGCAGTACCCTTGAGCAAGGTACTTAACCAGCATTGCTTCAGTATACATCCTGCTGTATATGTGGACGCGATGTAAAGAGTTGTGTAAGTCGCTCTGGATAAGAGCGTCTGCTAAATGCCTGTAAATGTCTACAAAAATGAAGTATCAAAGGTCGACTGAGTTAAAATCCATCAGTTACAAAGAGTGAACCCCACATCTGTGTGTGAAAGACTAATCTGAAACAACAGGATACATTTGACAATTCTATACTCCTTGTTAATATAATCTAAATGTGTCTATGTATTCAGAGTTAAAGCAACTATGATGTAGTAAATTCAACTCCAGTAGGGTAAAATAACACTCTGACTGGACTCAAACACTGATAGGGTTGATTTAACACTGACTGTTTGTAGAGTAGAAAGTAACAGCAGACTTACCATAAGCATAATCAGCAGACTACGTTTAGATTAAGCATACAAGTACAGAGCCTTCTTGTTTTCTTAGCCCTGTTCCGTCACAGCATAGCTAATGTTGACCAGTAAGCACATTCTTTAAAGACTGCCCTGACCACATACCTACTACCGCTAGGCTGGACTGGGCTAGATTAGACTCCCTGGAGATCTCATGAGACGTGAGAAAGAAAACACACTGACCTCAGATAGCACAGCCGGGAAAAGGAAAGAGGTAGAAAACCCGATTTTCGCAGACACTCAAACGGACTGGTTTTGCGAAGTTGACGTTTAGCCCTTCCCCAATTCCCGTGTACAACTCACGCTCCCCCGTTTGGAGGACAGGGGCAATAGTCCTCCATTGGCTCACTGGATGATTGTTTCCACTGAAAACACAACAGCGGACATGTGGGCCTTGTTTAGGGACAACAGTCGACCACAGTCTGACTAATGACCTGAATGATGTCAGCAACGTCAACTGCACTTTTGACAAATCCATTTTATTTATTTATTTTTTTGGAGATAGCGTTGCTTTCCAGGTCACCCAAGCAGGACGGCCAAACATCTTAGACAGACATACACCTTCGTTCCCCAGCCACAAACCAAGGCAGTGTGTTCTGCTTCTCAGCTTCTCACTGCAAAAATGAGTCCAGAACGGAAGCTAAATCCATATTAGTGATGCAACATGAAATTAATGTTAAGTCTGATATTCAGTGACGTTGCATCAAATTTAACACGATGACCCTGCTAATTACGTTGTACATGTTTCATAACTCCATAAAACACAAAGGTACCTGACTACATCATTTTCAAATATTCAAATAATTAACAGTCCATGCATTAATATGCCTGTACTGCAGAAGATTGGATATGGGGGGGGGGAAATAGCTTAGTAACAGAATCAATTAATACAAAATGCTTACTGATATTATTTTACCTGGTTTGTGTTTGGATGGCTGGGACTCTCCAATGGTCTGATGCCCAGGGATTGGGCACATTTTTCTACCCGATTTCCATCTGTGAATACAGCATGAAAATAGATGAATGAAAGACACATTTATCACTTAAACGACATCTATTCTCTAGGTAGCTCGTCCTCTTAATTACTCTCATTTCTAAAAATAAATAAATAATAATTACCCTTTGTATTGGTAATTAATAAGAAATGAGCAATGAATGAAGTGTAGCCTTGAGAGGATAAAAAAACATTTCCTAGATCCAGATTTTAAACTACATATCATTCATTGTGACAGTATGGAAAAGTGTTGTTTTTTGTTTGGACCCAAACCTGGAGAAGTTTGTTTACGTGTGCGTATGTGTGTGCATGTTTGTTGTTATAGTTCCTAATACTTTTTGCTGTTGTTGCCAACATTTTAACAGTATTTAAACAGTTATACAACAAGCCGGAATAGAATGTATTACTATACTTCAATGGGAAATAACATCCTAAAATAGTAGGCCTGTAACTTTACTTGCATCAGTAATTTCTGTAATGTCGGGCTTTGAGGAGCAAACCAACCCGTCTGTGGAGAGGCGGGTCACTGTAAAATGAGCTACCAAGTGTTTATCTTCCGCGTTCTCACATCTGCTCCGCCTTGTAAATTATTTATCCATTTTGGGCATCGCGTCTTTAGAAACCATTGATGATTTACCGCAAAAAAAGTCAATACACATCAGTTTATTTACAATCTCCAACACCACTGGGATAAACGAATTGTGGTGTATTAACCTATAAGTGGTTTATGTCCAGTACATGAAGGTTAAAATTAATCTGAGAGGCCTGTGTGTGATAACCGTGGCTTCAGTTGCTAATTAGCATCTCTGTAGCTTTAGCTTCAAATTTGAAGTTTAGATATTAGATTTTTCCTTCATTTGTTTGTGCCTTTTAGGGAACAATAAGTTTAATTTAACTTTTCAAACAAAATATAAAATTAATCAATGTCACAGCAGTTTCCTCCGCTTGTCTGAATGACTGGATGCTAACTGAAAACACCAGGGGAATAGCAGATAAAATTACTTCTTCTTCATTAGCTTATGTAACTCTTCTACAACCTGACATGGATGAGGCTGATATCCCACAATGTACTGGTCACATCTCCCAATAGGCCTATGTACTCCCCAAAAAAGCAGATAATGTTATGATGTATATTACAGAATCTCTTTTACATATACCCTCTACACAAAATAAAGGTAAACATAAAAGAGCAACTATCAATTAAATCTGTGATTCAGCATTAAGAACAAACCACATTGTGTTACATATTTCACTAATGTTGTAATTGGAAAATAATTTGAAAATACAGATGCCGACTGTTTAAACAGACAGCTCCCATGTCACAGTTTTTGCGAATTTGCTTCCTAATTAATAACATTTGTGTAATTATTTGTTAACTGCAATTCGTGGGCCGAGTGTGCTTGTGGCAGCAGACAGTAATTGGATTGACAACGTCTCAACGGCCTATGCCAACCGCCTTTCCATGCCAGCGAGAAGACAGACGACAATTAATAGACAGTAATAACCAGCTTCCTGATAAAATGTCTGCTTCCCAAACATCACCTCCTACTTCCTATTTTTAGAAACAAACTAACTTTCACTGTATGTCTGTCATCAAATATTATACTTCTACACAAGACACCCAGGCCAAAAGCCTTTTTAAAAAATAAATTAATATACTGGACTTCATAAATATATTGCCACTGGTTCTTTCAGTTTTTCAAATTAAATAGCCATCCCTAATTTAAACAAACATTAACATAAACATTTTCCATTAGGTGGTAACTATGGAGGAGAATTACAGTCATGTGAAAATTGCATGAAACCACTTAACATGCCAGAAAGACATCTAAACAGTAATGGCCTGCATGCACTGCATGAAAACGAAGTCAGCTTCATCCCCCAGACATTCTCCCATTTAGTCCAAACGCTAACTTGTTAAGGGGAGGGGGAATTGAATCAGATATGATTTCTCCTGGAAAATTAAACATTCATCATTTCTCGTGCTTTGATTTGTCAGGGGATTTCGGCGAACAGCTGTAGCGTCCAATGAGAGCAGTGCAGTTTTGTTTATTTAAACCCTTCCTTGCCACAGAGCGGCAGGTTACCCTCTGTGATTGACACCCAGAGCTCAAATTACACATTAGACATTTAGCAGGCTCTCATCCACAGTGATGAACACAATGTAAATTCCTTCTACATACAGCCCATTCATCCATCTATTTACTTAAGCAATTCAGGTTAAGTACATTGCTCAAGGGTACAACAGCAATTCCCAACCTGGGTAGTCTATCCACCTCTCACTGTAACCAGCCCAACCCGTTTTATTGTTTGCGCTGGTAGATCCCTCACTACATTTCTGTTACCATTAATTCTGTCTTAACTACCACACCAGGCCAGCCAGCGGAGGATGGGCTCCCTCTCAATAGTCGGGTCCCTCCGAAGATTTTTCCCCAGCGGGGAAAAGTTTTGTTTTTTGCCACTGTCTGAGTGCTTTACGGTGCTTCAGGGCTATTTCATTTTGTTTTGCCCAATGTTCTTTTGTAGATTCTTTGTGACAGTTTGGAGGTGCAAGCCCAGTTTCCTAACTATTATGAGATGTTATGCAGTTAAAGCTCCACTCAGTAATTTTGGTTGCTAATCAACAAACGTTACAAGGATGGCAACTAAGTATCGCGATGGATAATGGTACTCATAGTTTTTAACATCTTGCACAGATGTTTTGATAACCTGGACAACAACTTTGCTTAGACTTCTGAGCCTTTGTTATTGTTGTAGTTCGCATAATGCCACTGTGGCAATGTCAAGTATATCTGAGGTAGTTAGGCATGGTTGGCAAAACTATTCCTTTTGATATCTTGCTTCATGTGTGACTGATAAGTTCATTTTCATGGTGATGAGCTACGCAAGGACTACAAAAATGCTAATACGTAAAATACAAAGAAGATGAGTCAAATGTGGAAGATAAAAGATGAGCAAGGAACTAGTATCGGACCAACACTTATTTTAAAGACTTATTTTTCCTTTTTAAGTGCTTTTAATGAGCATCTTTATCGTTATGCTATAATATAGGACATTATCTTTGTCTTTTTGCTTGTTGTAAGCCATTAGTATTTTATCAGCGACCAAAATTACTGATTGGGCCTTTGACAGTAGGAGACCGTGGAGTCAGAGACAGGGCCTTCAACAAGGCATGAACAACCCCCCTGCCCACCTACCCACCCACCCACGCACGCTAACACAACTAAGCTCAGCCATCGTAGCTTATACACACACATGTTGCACAATGAGTAAGCAGGGTACATCTCAGTAAAGCAAGGCTTATTCTAATGGCAGACCAAAGCATTAGAATGGTCTTGCTAGCCCACAGAATGCTGTGTCTTTGGAACACAGGACATTTCTATATCTGCTTTTTTTACACTAATTTACTTCTGTTCTGATAAAAAACAGAAGCGGGATGAAATAGTGGGATTAGTGGCATGAAACTACAAACAATGATTTGGCAGTCTGATCAAAACACATTTTTGCCATGAAGGCTAATAATACAAGAAAACATTCATGTCCAAGTCAGGCACTCACTGAGCTCCTCTCTGTTTTCTATGCAGAGCTCTTCCAGAACATTCTGGTCACACCAAACAAAACCACAGCAGCAGTAATTGGGGGACACATTCCACCTGTACTTCCATCATTCCTTTATCGTGGAAGAGCAGTGTGATCCCCAAGTGAGTTGTCCCAAGGTGGGGCCAAACTCGTGCCACAACGTGGCCCTTTCCTCGGGCAGCGCACTGCTTTTCGGGCCCCGGGGAAAATGGTCCGTTTGGAATTTGCGTTGTTTTTTGTTCCCAGTTTATCGTGATCTTTGAATGAGGCGATTCTGCCAGGGATAGGCGCCTGACTTGGACGTGATGCCCAGGGCTTTTTTCCGAGCCCGTGAGAGAACAGATGAGCCGCACAGCTGATGAAGGCCAGAAGTGCAAACCGCCCATGTGCACATACAGCACTGAGCAACACTACTGCACAACACTGTGTTTAACACTGTGTTTATGAAGCACTGAGCAACACTACTGCACAACACTGTGTTTAACACTGTGTTTATGAAGCACTGAGCAACACTACTGCACAACACTGTGTTTAACACAGTGTTTATGAAGCACTGAGCAACATTACTGCACAACACTGTGTTTAACACTGTGTTTATGAAGCACTGAGCAACACTACTGCACAACACTGTTTAAGAGTCACTGAGACAACACTACTGCACAACACTGTGTTTAACACTGTGTTTATGAAGCACTGAGCAACATTACTGCACAACACTGTGTTTAACACTGTGTTTATGAAGCACTGAGCAACACTACTGCACAACACTGTTTAAGAGGCACTGAGACAACATTACTGCACAACACTGTGTTTAACACTGTGTTTATGAAGCACTGAGCAGCATTACTGCACAACACTGTGTTTAACACTGTGTTTATGAAGCACTGAGCAGCATTACTGCACAACACTGTGTTTAACACTGTGTTTATGAAGCACTGAGCAACATTACTGCACAACACTGTGTTTAACACTGTGTTTATGAAGCACTGAGCAACACTACTGCACAACACTGTTTAAGAGGCACTGAGACAACATTACTGCACAACACTATGTTTAACACTGTGTTTATGAAGCACTGAGACAACACTACTGCACAACACTGTGTTTATGAAGCACTGAGACAACATTACTGCACAACACTGTGTTTAACACTGTGTTTATGAAGCACTGAGACAACACTACTGTACAACACTGTTTAAGAGGCACTGTGACAACATTGCTGCACAACACCATGTTTAACACTGTGTTCATGAAGCACTGAGACAACACTACTGCACAACACTGTGTTTATGAAGCACTGAGACAACATTACTGCACAACACCATGTTCAACACTGTGTTCATGAAGCACTGAGACAACACTACTGCACAACACTGTTTAAGAGGCACTGAGACAACATCTGAACTGACACTGTGTATGAAGCACTGAGACAAACTATGCACACAGTGTTATGAGACTGAGCAACATACTGCACAACCTGTTAACTGTGTTATGAAGCACTGAGACAACACTACGCACAACACTGTGTTATGAGCACTGAGACAACATACTGCACACACTTAACACTGTTTTGAAGCACGAGAAAACACTACTGCACAACACTGTGTTTATGAAGCACTGAGACAACACTACTGCACACACTGTTTAGAGCACTGAGACAACATTACTGCACAACACCATGTTCAACACTGTGTTCATGAAGCACTGAGACAACACTACTGCACAACACTGTTTAAGAGGCACTGAGACAACATTGCTGCACAACACCATGTTTAACACTGTGTTCATGAAGCACTGAGACAACACTACTGCACAACACTGTGTTTATGAAGCACTGAGACAACATTACTGCACAACACCATGTTTAACACTGTGTTCATGAAGCACTGAGACAACACTACTGCACAACACTGTGTTTATGAAGCACTGAGACAACACTACTGCACGACACTGTGTTTAACACTGTGTTTATGAAGCACTGAGACAACACTACTGCACAACACTGTGTTTATGAAGCACTGAGACAACACTACTGCACGACACTGTTTAAGAGGCACTGAGACAACATTACTGCACAACACTGTGTTTAACACTGTGTTCATGAAGCACTGAGACAACACTACTGCACAACACTGTTTAAGAGGCACTGAGACAACATTACTGCACAACACTGTGTTTAACACTGTGTTCATGAAGCACTGAGACAACACTACTGCACAACACTGTGTTTATGAAGCACTGAGACAACATAACTGCACAACACTGTGTTTAACACTGTGTTTATGAAGCACTGAGACTAATGCTGCACATCACTGTGAACAAACAAAAATCAGAGGCCACATGAAATGCTTCTATTGGATGTTAAGATAACCAATCAACAGCAAGGCCTTGCAGCTCCCATGTGATTGTAAAAGCTACGTAAAAAACACATCAGATGATCACTAAGAAGCCGTATGGCCTTGATGCTGATTGCCTGTCCTATCAGTGATTATGTTTTTTCCTCAAAAGCACTTCACTTTTGATGTTAGATTGTTCATGATTAAAGAAAAATAACGAAAGATGGCCAAACTGCCACATGGCAGAAATTATTCTTATTATGCTTTAAAAAACTGTGATTAGACATATTGAGCAGACAGACTGAAGGGTAATGATTACTTACCTATGTGACCATTTCCAGTCAACTTCTTTGTGTACCCTCTGGGGGTGGTAGCAGCAATGTAAGCCTTCATTTTTTCCTGGAGAACAAGTGACATGAAAGATTAGAAAAACCAACAAACATAATTCCTTCAGGATTCCATGAACATAAATGTTGCTAAGCAACAAAAAAACTGTCAGTTGTTTCATATATTGTATAGATTAGAATATAAACAAAACACAGTGTATATATGTACACTTTATTAAATACATCTAACCCTAAGCCTAACCCATCTAGTACCACACAGTAGATTGTCCAGTGTTAAACCAACTCTTTACAGAGTACATATGAGTCCAATAGGGATGATATGTACTCTGTAAGCATTAATTTAACACTGAACATTTAACTGTGCAGGGAGAACCCCTTGTTGCAGTTCCCTTTTTCCTCCAGAACAGCATTAATTCTTTGTGACATGGATTCAACTAATGGTCCATGTTGACTTGATAGCATCATGCAGTTCCAGAAAATTTTTTGGCTACACATTCATGCTGTGAAGTCACTGTCATGGAACCAGCTTGAGATGATGTGTGCTTTGTGTCATGGTGCATGGTGCTGGAAGTATCCATTTGAAAAAGGGTAGACTGTGGCCATAAAGGGATGCACATGGTCAGCAACAATGCTGTGGCATTCAAATGATGCTCAGTTGGTATTTTGGGGCCTAATGCGTGGCAAGAAAACATTCCTCACACCATTAGACCACCACCACCAGCCTGCACTGTTGACACAAGGCAGAACTGATCGATACACAGAATCATGCTATGTACACCAAATTTTGACCCTACCAACCGCATATCGCAGCAAAAAGTGAGATTTCTCCAACTATAGAACAATATAGTTAGATGTACGATTATGGATGTACAATTCTGAATCTCACCCCCCTTGGGCCCCCAGGTGGCATGGGGCCATTGTGACCCACCATGGAGAGAGACACAGTGTGCCGATGTGGTTCTGGCTGTAGCCGGCAGCTGGAGCTCTCTGAGACATTCCTTATGGGATTTCAGCCAGCCTGAGAGACTTCAGTGTGCAGACAGGAGTAAATCAGGCCTTTATTTTATAGGGCTCTTTGTGCCGGCTACTGACTGAGATACACTGGCCAACCGCACTGTGTAGTGATCTGAGAACAGGGCTGGCAACGGAGGGTCAAGCTTCTATTCCCAAATGGGACAATGCCACTCTACCTTAGAGTACTTATAGTACTCTATAATGTTCTGTCTCTGTGTATATACTGTATATCAACAACATAATGTGACAATGTAACAGGCAATACCTTCACAGTCATGATTACAGTTACAAGTAAACTCAGAGAAAGTGAGAATGCCTTGTGCTAGTGTACAGAACCATAATCCACAGCATAAAAAGTAACATTTCAGTTATAGTTTTATTAACACTGAAAAGGCCTCTAGAATAGTTGAAAAATTGGTTGAACAACATGGTTGACAAGATTAAAAATGCTTGCCTATCTGTCATCTGTCACATACCACGTTGATAAGTCCTTCAGTTACGTAAGCATACTCAAGCATGCACTAATTGTGTTGACTGGGATAGCAGAAATGTAGTCACATGAAACGTAATCCCTTAGGAATTCCGACATTTAAACCCTGTGCTTGAAATTACGTCCTGCCGTGAGAAAACTCCAGGAAACTGGCTTCTCCCAGCCAGAGAACATTTAGCCAGACCAGCACAACTTTTAATTGTGCACACACAGACACGCACACGCACACACACACACACACAGACACGCACACACACACACGCGCACGCACGCACGCACACACACACACACACACACACACACACACACAGACACGCACACACACACACACACACACACACACGCACACACACATGCACACACGCATACAGACATGGACTCATACACACACACACACTCATGCACACGCACACACACACACACATGCACACACGCATACAGACATGGACTCATACACACACACACACACATGCACACACGCATACAGACATGGACTCATACACACACACACACGCTCATGCACAGGCACACGCACACGCACACACATGCACATACACACACTTCCATCGCCCCAAGGCATTAGAATGCTGAATATATCATTGCATTTAAAATATATATACAGCATGGACTTAACCTCTTTGTCTTACAACTGTATGCACTTGAGTACACCTAGAGCTGTTTTCTTCAAATTATATACCCTGCCATAGCATGAAATTTGCTTTTCAGGGGGGAAAAATTAAGCATTTAAAAATTCTCCAACTTTGTTAAATATCATAAGCACACCCACCAATTAAACAACAGTTACACGGCTGATTAATACATTCTGGGTGTGGCCAAAAATATGTTTTAACAGGACTTTATTCCCTCACAGTGTGATCGCATCGGCTTTTTAACAGCCACTTTTTATACAGGATAGCCGATAGCAGGTGCCTTACCTGGCTCAGGGGGACCTTTATATAGCAGTTAGCAGGTGTCTTACCTGGTTAAAAGGAACCTTTCTATAGCAGTTAGCAGGTGTCTTACCTAGTTAAAAGGAACCTTTCTATAGCAGTTAGCAGGTGTCTTACCTAGTTAAAAGGAACCTTTCTATAGCGGTTAGCAGGTGCCTTACCTGGTTAAAAGGAACCTTTCTATAGCAGTTAGCAGGAGTCTTACCTAGTTAAAAGGAACCTTTCTATAGCGGTTAGCAGGTGCCTTACCTGGTTAAAAGGAACTTTTCTATAGCAGTTAGCAGGTGCCTTACCTGGTGGGGAGGGTCTTCGGTGTTGCGCACACGCAGGGGGACGCCAAACAGCAGCGCCCTCTTGTGAAGGGGCAGCCAGCCGTTTTTAACGGCGCCCAGTTCGCAGAGCCGCGCCTGTTCCCTCCCGGGGGTACACCTGAGACGGGCGGTGCCCCAGCTCCCCAGTGGACCCTCGCCGCACCCCGGGGCACCCCCAGACCGGGGGTTAGGAGCGGGGGCCTCTACGAGCGCTGGTGCTGAGTCAGCGATAATGTCCTCGTCCGGCGCGGCGGGCCCGGACGACGTCCTCCCCTCGACACCCGGCACCTCACCGTCCTGGACGGGGACCCGCCACAAGCCGCTTTGCGCCTTTTCCCGATTCTGCTGCCCCCCCACCTCTGTCCAGTCCCCGCCGCCGTAGCCCAGTGACCCGCGGGACGTCAGGAGATCCGCGCGGCGCTCGTGCCCCGGTCCCGTCACCGCGGACGCTGCGCCTAGCCGCCTGGCTGCCTCGTAGCCGGCTCCGCGCGGCTCGGGTTTCTGGGTCTCCGGTTTCAGGGCCTCCATCACGGGGCCCCTCACAAGTTATTAATGAGCCGATCTGGGAGGCGGCCTATGGTTGCCGGGGGAAACAGCAAAAGAACACAAAAAAATGCTCTGGCTGCCTGCTTCTAAACTTTGGCAAAGGCAGCAGCTTCATAGTGCCCTGCTCCTACGTCGGAAACGGCAGAAGAACAGCGGCACTCGATGACTCAGACAGACCTTACAAAAGAGAACTAAAATGTAAAATTTAGAAGTTTTCTACAAAAACACTATGTGTGTATCACTGCAGCAAAGCTGACTCGATTCAGATACACCCAAGTATTCAAATACACCATAAGTTGTATATAAAGTATATCACAGTCTTTTTTCAAGAAAATATTAAACAAATTGTTTACCTGAATTTCCCGTTTCCAAACAAAACAGCGAGCGGAGAAGGATGACATGGGTATATAGAACAATCCCGCAAACAATCCTGCAAAGGTCCTAAAAGGTTTTGTTTCCCTAAAGGTTTTGTTTTGAATCCAGCCGCTGCTCACTTGTAGGAGACATAATGCAGAGGAATTCCTGAAGTGGGACCTTCTCCAGTCAAGCATAAGTGTGGCTAACTGTGGCAGGCTCTTAGGATCAACAAAGAGCTTACAGTACGGCCAGGAACAGACACAAACCCCCCCAGGCGCTGTGGGCAGGAACGAGGGAGGGGGAGGCAAGGAAAGCAGGCTCGAGCCCAGGGGGTGTTTTCCAGGGTTCACAAAACTCTTGTGACATTCAGATGTTCCAACTGACTTGTGCACTCATTAAATGAGTAATGATACAAAATGCGTCGGCCCGCTCGTCCTGCAATGCCAATATGCACGGTGCCAAATAGAACACGTGATACTGAATACACAGAGAATGCGCGCAAATATTTACTGTACGCAGAAGAAGCCTGATCTTTTCTGATCCCAGTGCAGACATGTACTGCAGCTTGTCCCATCTGCACCGACACATAAAACTCTCACCATACAGAACACAGTTGAGGCATGAGGTCAAATGAAACACTGTTTAACAGCATACAATCACCCAGAAAACGGCCAAATTGCCAAAAGTGTGAAAACCATAATTCACTTCTGAACACTTGGCCTCAGGGAGGTATGGTCTTACATTTGTGCCATAATTCATTGTAAAAAAAATTTTTTTAAGTTACTTAATAATAGACAAACCGTGAGAACAATACTTACAGAGGACAGGCGCAATAGGCACAACAGCAAAACGATTAAATCGTGTACATGAATATTGCGTAATCGCGTAACGGTAGACTACTGAGCTACGTTTCTGTGCAGAGTAGCAATTTTGTATGATACATCTGCAGACCAACAGTTATAGAAGTATTTTGCCCCGTAAAGGCTGTGTTTTAATATTGATCATCTCGTTCTGTCCTCAAACACTGGTTTCACTCCCGCAGAAAGAACTTGCCTTGCAAACGTCAGCTCCCATGCATGCTAACTTGATTACGGTGGAGATGACGGGACAATCATGATATCCAGAGATTACGCAACAAGTTAAAGCCTCGTTTGGACGCGAAACACCGTGAAAACGGAGTCTCCTTGTCGCAAGTTCGCGCTGAAAACTTTTCCGCGTCCTTTCAGTATGTCGAATAAACTACACTCAATAATAAAATTTGCACTATAATAATGTCTTTGTATTGTATCTGAACTGGCTGAATTTCACTCCGGGTGAAGAAAGCAGTCTTTTCCAAAATTTCAGACCCTTTATCCGTTAAATCCACCCAGGTATTCGTGTTTAATGAGTTAATTATTATCTGTTTAGTAAGCTATGCTGCAGGGTCCACCTGCCCTTAGGTTACCTTTTAAAAGAAAAACAAGTCTTTATACATTAGCGTTACAGTACAGGCTAACGGGCATTAAAGCATGTTTAGGTTTAACATAACAATGCCGCCTATTTTCCAAAGGTCAAATGTAATCCTCACTGAGAATGTGCCCGATATAGCTATATTACATAAAACCCGTTATGGGCTGGTCACTACAATAGTCAGAACAAGTGAGAAATTGTTATTATTAATTACTAATGAATGAGTAATTGATCCTTGTGATTATTATTATTATTATTATTATTATTATTATTATGTAGCACCCTAGTCACCCTAAACCTTCTCTTATGGTTTCTGTTTGCCCTTTGCACTGGCCACTGCATTATGTAATATCGCTCAGAATGACAGCTAAGTAGGCTAGCCTGCGTCGCAATGTGCTTTAAATAAGTGGCTTTTCTGATTAATATCACCGAGCGTCTGCTGGAATCCCCACACAAAACATGCTAAATAGCTGATAGCCTGCCTAAAACAGCCTGCAGGCGATGCTGTTTCTTGGTAGCCTATATTTTAGTGGACATTTTGCAACTGAATTAACAGTTTGGTAAAACAACTTAAACAGCACTCAAACAATTAAACTAATTTAATTGATAATTAGATTCAGCTTGATTACAGCCCTGTTTAATCTAAACCTCACTCATAATTGAACCTTTTGTTTCAGAGTGAAGTAGTCACCACAAAGTTTCTACAAGCACACTCTGCCACGATCAAAAGAAATTCCAGAAGAGATGAGAAAAAATGTATCAGTCTGGAATGGGTCACAAACCCACGGCTCTGCCACTCTACCAAACCACTATGAGAGCCATTATCTCCAAACCAGGAACAGTTGTAACAGTGGTAAACTTTCCAGGAGTGGCCGGTGTCCCAAAATTCCTCAAGGGCGTAGACTCACCCAGGGAGTCACAAATGTTCCCAAAAGAACACCTAAAGAACTGCAGGCTTCTCTAACCTCAGGGATTCATGGGAGAGTTGCTGTGTGGAGACCGCTAAACATGAATGCCCATCTCACATTAGCAAAAAAAAAAAAAACATTTGAATGATCCCCATGCCTTTTGGAATAATGGTCTATGGACAGATGAGTCAACAGTGGAACTTTTTGGATGGCACAGGTCCCATTAAGTCTGGTGTAAAGCAAATATAGCATTTCATAATAAGAACATGCTAATTATAAAACATGGTGGTGGTGGTTGTGTGGTTGTGCTGGTGTGGGGATGCTTTGCTGCCTTGGGACCTTGATGCCTTACCATTATTGAAGGAACCATGAATTCCGCTCTTAAGGAAAATGTCTGGTCATCTGTCTGTGAGCTGAAGTTGAAGCGTAATTTATTTATGCAGCAAGACAATTATCAAAAACACAAAAGCAAGTGCACGTCTGAATGGCTGAAAAGAAACAAAATTAAACAAAAAGGTTTTGGTGTGGCTTAGTCAAATTCCTGACTTAAACCCAATTGAGATACTGTGGCAGGACCTGAAATGAGTAGTTCATGCTCGAAAACCTACCAATTTGTCTGAATTAAAGCAGTTACGGAAAGAACAGGCAGCTAAAATTCCTCCAAAGCGATGTGAAAGACTGATATCAAATTATAGGAAGAAGTTGGTTGCAGTTGTTACTGCTAAAGGTGGTGCAACTAGTTATTAAGTTTAAGTGGCCAGTTTTTCACATGGGTGATATGGATGTTTTATAACAGTAGGTTTACCCTATTCTATGTAAAGCAGGCTATGGTTTGTGTATAGTCTTGGGAGGACACAATCAGTTCTTAAAAGATTCTGTCATTCTGAGCATTTCATACCATAAACAAATGTTACACAGGTAGCTTGCCTTGTATTGTGTCATCAAAATAAAACTTGAAAATGCTGCATCTCAGAGGACAAGTAAAAATGTAACTGCTCAGATGAGAGGGGGCCTTGGGAAAGAAAGAAAGAAAGAAAGAAAGAAAGAAAAAAAGAAAAAGACATTTGACTGATGCTATATTTCCATATACTGTATATGAGGAAACCTGAATAAGTTCTAGAATCTTGGAAAGCTTGAACAGGGTGAGTTGCAAACAGAATGCAACCTGCCTCGGTAATACATTAATTTGAAACTGTATTTTTCTGTCTTAGTCTGTTTGTTCACATTTTTTTCCCTGCCAGAAACACTTCCATCTGCATGGTAAACACATTTGAAGGAAATTGCGGCAGTTAGTTGCCGTTGGAGGGACACCGAAAAGCTTTTAGTGCGGCGCGCCGACACTTAAAAGCAACTGCTGCTGAGAGTCCGTAATGTTCCCAGAAGTGAACGTCTTTTTCTTCCCTTTCCTCCGCGGCCGTAGCAATGAAAGATACTGCTGAGCATCGCCTTTCTGTTCATATTTAATACAATGTATTCTATTTTTAAATGCGTTTTATTTTTGAGGAGCACAAAGCTGCCCAAATCCTTGATTCGTCAGTCTGCCGCCGTGTTTTCATATGAACAATGTAGCACTTGGAAACTTCTAGAAAACTTTCCTTTTTAAAAAAACATGGAAAGAAATAAGGGGAATAATAAATTGGTTCTGAAATATGAGGTTACAATTCCACAATAAAGTTGCGGTGACTAACGTCTTAGCAATATCTTTACATTATCCCCCGCTCGACACCCCAAACAGGTTTCCAACTATGTTGTAAAAGGGTCTAGATTATCCTGATTTTGTTGAACTGTATTATAAGGACATTTACCAGGATCACAACACAACATTGCCATAACCTTACACAACCTTTTTCTTTTTATTCTGTTAGTTGAGATGTCTGTAGCAGGACTAATGTTCTCAACATTGAGAGCATAAACTGAAAGGGAATTACTGAAATGGATAGCGGTGTCGTATATCCCGCCGCGATGGATGAGTGGAATCGGGTGTGGCCCCTCCTCCTCCATCAGCGAATGAACAGCTCTTATTTATTTGTGTCCCATTCGCAAGAGTCTTCAGAGATATATCACACTTGACTCTTATGTACAGCACTTGACTGCTTTCACGAGCGAATGCTTCTTAGTGTGTCATAAACAACAGCAATTTTGAATAACCCTCCAAAAATGCTGTGCAGCAGTTGACCTTTGTATGAATTATGGCCGGATATATTTTATTACTAAGAACAGCCTGGGAAATGTAGGGAAAGGCCTCCAAAATGTGTCTGAGGACAAAGCAGTTACAGGCAGTGATGCAGCAAATTAGAACAAGCCAACAAAGATCAGTTAACAAGATAACTGACTTAGTTTTTCTCTTTTTTGGCATGGATTTTCTTTTTTTTTCTGTGTGTGTGTGTGTGTATGAGTGTGTCTGCATGCGTGTGTGTGTGTACGTGCGTTTATGTGTGTGTTTGTGTGTTTATGTGTGTGTGTGTCTGTCTGCATGTGTGTGGGTGTGTCTTTATGTGTATGTTTAATG
Source organism: Anguilla rostrata (assembly GCF_018555375.3). NCBI lineage: Eukaryota > Metazoa > Chordata > Actinopteri > Anguilliformes > Anguillidae > Anguilla > Anguilla rostrata. Next base: position 31,162,634 of record NC_057950.1, on the reverse strand, counting down.
TGTGTGTGTGTGTGTGTGTTTGTGTGTGTGTGTCTGTCTGCACAGGTGTAAAAGTGTGTGCGTGTGTTTATGTGTATGTTTGATGTGTGTGTGTGTGTCTATCTGCATGTGTGTGGGTGTGTCTTTATGTGTATGTTTAATGTGTGTGTGTATGTGTGTGTCTGTCTGAGATTTTAAATGTCAAACACTGTAACCATCCTGTGCTACTCTTCTCCCTCTCAGTTCACTATTCTCAGATGTGTGGCTCTCAACAAAGCAACCTGTCACCCATTGCCTGACTGTTCCATGTGACCTTTCCCATCTGGATATCCCTGTCTTCCTCTCTGGCTGTTTAGATCCTCATCAATAAGTCTGCATTGGAGTGGCAGGTACTGTATGTCACCTGGGTGGGGCATGTCTATACATATGTAACACTGCACTATTCCAGCACGACTGTACAGAATCCTGAAATCGTATGAGTAAATAAGTCAATATATCAGAGGATTGTGTGGGTCCAGTCCTCAGCCGAGACCTCTTAATCATGCGTCAACCTGGATCAACTCATTACTAATGTTCCTTACTCTATTTAGCAAAAGTATGAAATAACCAAATAGGAAGCTGAACGGTTGTTCATACACAGGTCATTCCATGACAGTCATTGGCCAGACCCAAAATGGGCACAAATTGTGGAGGTGTGGGTTGCAAGGGAAGTGGCAAAGAGGTATGAACAAAAGCAGGAGTTCTCATCCTCCTCCTGGGACCACCTGTGAATGCTGTTTTTTTATTGTTACAGCCAATCATTTGGTCAATTAAGGTCGTTGAAGTTCTTCCATGTTTTCCCTCCTCATGAACACAATAGACGTTTGCCCCATTACCATTGTAAGAAGCCCCTCAGATACAGCAAACGGTGCATCGAGGTCACCAACTATAAGAAACCCATCTGTAAACTGAACAGCTGGAGTATCTGAGTGGTGAAGGTATGTGTGTTGTCTTACTCGGTGCTATTGGAATGAGATTCATTTAATGTTATCTCAGTTATCTGACACCAAAATAGTGTTTTAACCTTTCCTCTGTGCTAACAGTTATCCTTAGATGAAGGAGACTGCTGTCCGCCAGTAGTGTAGCTTTATACAAATCACTATCTAGCTTGATGCGGATATGTCTTTGGCTTGTGTAGCCTACATAAATACGACTGTATATCCTGCTACGACACTAGTGTATAGGTGAGTGACTATGGGGTGTAGATATCCTAAGTTCTATGTGTATGCTAGGACCTTAAAACTGGCATGTGTGCAGCAGTAAGAGTCCAAGAGGATTTTCAGGTTAAAATGAACATAGTTTATTTTTCAGTGTGTAATAGTAATAATGACAGTATACAATGGTGCAAAATGTAAGTGGCGAAATGGCTATGTGCGTAAATGGCTTTTACGCACAGGACACTGTGTTGAGTAGTCTCCCCAAACCACTGCATGATTCCCCATATACAGTATACAAAGTCAAGGCAAAACACCAAGTCCTCAAATAAAGACACTATCATGGCAAGACAGTATAGATCAATGATCCTGCTTACACTACCTCTGTAAGCATATCACACCGGGTTAAACTTAATATCTGGCTGGGCGCTGACCCATAGATATCAAGATCTTTAGTCAGCCAACTTGTTCCCCATGACATCAGTTTTCCAACAATACAAAACATGATTACATTGTATTATGGAGAGCCTAGGGTTCACATAGTGCTGATCCAATCGGATGTTGTGAAACTGATCACTGTCTCTTCATTGCAATTGCTGGCTCCCTGTAATTTACTGTAAGTGAACAGTCTGTTTGACTTTGAGTGTCTGATAAGAGGCAGACATCTGTGAACTGCCCCACACCATTTCCTTTGGTTTCGCATAGAATTCTGCATTTTCCACACATGACCAGATGTCTCCAATCTAGCAGGTAGGGTTCCCACTGATTTCCCTTGACACTCTGTAATTTAAGAAATATAAATTTCTAAAAGAATTTAATGGAATCTTTCAAGAAATAGTTAAATGAAAGAATTCAATCTGACTGATTAGAAGTCCTGGGATGCATATTCATGAAATGTTGTACCATGACATTATGATCTCATAATCATCCCACAAAAGACATTAATTTAATGAAGTAAGAACAATTTACTGCATATTAAAATTTAGGTTGCAGTTGTGGCTGTGACTTAAACTAGCAAACACTGGTAGGGTCCTAAGTCCGTGAACCCATGAACAAAGGTATACTAAAACATTGCAAGTTATATCTGTATGTCTGGGGGGGGGGTGGGGGGGGGGGGGGTGATGGCGCACCTGCTGCAGACAGGAACAGCTGTCTCTCTACTCTTCAGCACTCGAGCACACAGAAAACACATACTGCAGCGTTTCTAAGTGACTCGTGATGCGCGGGCTAACTCAGATTAGCTGCAAACGCCGTGTGTAATTTCTCCATTAGTCGCCACGGCTGAATCGCAGAGCAACACTACGCTGCTTATCCAGGGCAATTTTCATAGCTTAAATTTTTCATGTGGCGCAATTGTGGAGCTGGATGCCGCAGAATGTAGCCGCCGCTGGCCCACGTGGTTTTGATCCCGGCTCACGCAGGTAAACAACACCTCCGCTCTGCCTTTCAAACTGAGCAACGCAGAGCAGCAAATCTGAGAGAGCATAATCAATGACTTTCTGGGGAGAAAGCCCTTTGAGTGCCTACATAATGTGTGGCAGTGTAGCATAGCGGTTGGGGAGCAGGGCTTGCTACTCCACAGTTGCTCGTTTAGTCTTCAGGTCAGACACTGCACCCTTGAGTGAGGTGCTTAACACCTTTAGTTGCACCGGCCTGTATTCGTTTATTTGCATTCATTCTGTTTTTTAAGGTGAAATTTTCAATAAATCTGGTCACACATATATACCGTTTGAAAGTAATAAAACTCATGGTTCTATCTCTATAAACTATTTTACGATGCCAATGTTTTAGCGACAATGGTTATTTGTTTTTTAATATGTATGAGGCAAACAGGCTTGGCTGTGTTTTGGAAATACACAGATGACACAAATGATTAAGTTGGTATCCTTATCATGGCAAGGGTCCAGTGGACAGGAAGGGGATGGTGACAGGTTGGGAAAAGGGAGCTAATTTCAGCAAACCTGTTCTCCATTGTGTTTCTAGGTGTTTGCAGGCGTATCCAAATGTTTTAGGTGAGAAAAAAAAACCTTCATTGTGCTTGAGCTTTTTATGTTATTTTGCTTCAGTAGTATCTACAGTAATTCTGACTCTTGGAAAACAAACTCCTGAGGGTTACCTTTCAGAAGAGTCCAGAATTGTGCCAGTAGAAGGGTTTAAGAATAGTAAACATTTTATTTTGGGTATGTCATTTTCAGGCTTGTGTTAAAAAAGGGGGTGTTACAGAAGGGGTTAACCTGAGTTACTTCATTAAATATCCAGCTGTATATGTGGATTGCATTTTCTTTAAAGAATGCAATCTGAGTCTCTGGTAAATGCCTAAAGGGTAAAGCAGTGAGAAAAGCAGACGGTCAAGCGTGTTTCTCTGTAAGCGCGGTCGTACTTGCGAGTGGCGGAGGCAGTCAGAACCGCGGCTGAAGTCAGGAAGTCCGTCATTTCTCTGTCACTCACCCGCTGACTCTGCGATCAGGCCCGGGCTTTAGTTAATGTTAGGGGCCGCCCGTGAGACCCTGTCCCCCGACTACGTCCCCCAAACAGCAGAACAGAACACTTCCATGTGCCTTTCACATGCCAACACTCCCCACATCAAATGGCAGACCTGTAGTCAAAAGCCTAACAGCCATATTTACTCAGGATTTGCAGGACTTTTATAGAAGCTAACGAGACACAAAACGTTTTTCCATGTTCACGAAGGTGCCGCATCAAAGGTTTGCGCTGGTAAAATGAGAAAAATGTGGCATCCCTAATATTTGTGTGTTTAGGATGATGCCTATGCATTTTAGGGCATTCTGATGGTGGACTGCAAAAATATGGGAGGAATAAAGGAATAAAAGAATAAAATCTGGAAAAAAAATTATATGCATAATGGAAATTTATGCATATGACCTGCTGCAGGTGATTTATCTTGGCTGGTGGCTGGTTCCCCTTGCGGCAAAGATAATTGCATCTGTTTTTTAACGTCTGGGTGGTAACTTTTTTCTGGCACAAGATCAGAATGGCCATTCTTTAGAAACATTGTCAGCGTATTAGAGCAGTGGAGAGTCACTATAAACGTAAGTTTTTGGATTTTGCTGATTTTTTCAGAATATATTGGGCCTCATTCATAAAACATGCATACGATTACATTGTAAACTTTATGTAAGAACATTTCCACAAACATTTTAGCATACATCATTTTTTTCTTATCTACAGGTTTATGGCTGTTTCCGTATGCTAATCACATGAACAGGATTGTGCATAAAAACAGCCAGCATTCATCATTTCATACACCTGGGATATGCACAAAAACAAAGGTCTGTGTCTGTGAATCCCATACTGGTTTTTTGTAGGAATATTTTTCAGAACAAAAGTAAGAATACTTCAAGAAAAGTTTTGTGAATGAGGCCCATTGAGCCTCACGCTGTGAAATTTTACTTCAAACAGCTCTGACATGCCAGAAGTCATCCATTTCAATTACATTCATAACTTATTCATGTCAGATTCAACTAAAACCAAGGTACACACAGTCTGATGTTAAATATACCACCTAGTCCGCATGATTGTATCAGAGGTGTGGAATAATTCTAACAGTAAATGAAAACGCTCTATAATTTTCATAAGCGGTTTTTTTCAGCAGATACTAATGTTAATAAAGGAAACACACTTCCAATGATAACGTGAGACCTGCCACATCCTCAGATTATGAAACATGGGGCTTTATTCATGAAAAAATACTGTACGTAAAAAGCTGACGCACAAGCCTCTTCGTAGCTTATCATGAAGTGAGTTGTGGTAACGTCCAAATTGATGAGGAAAGCTGCTTTTGTTTGTTTAACATCCAGGTATTGTAAGCTTTCATGAAGCGAACAGCCGACCATATGGAACAATCTGGCGTGTGCTTATTATAAATGCCTGTGACAAGGTAGCTGTTCCTTTCCCATTAATCACGCCCTCCAGAAGATGAGGCTATGCCTGTGCAGCGAGCAAATTAGCTGAACGCATTAAACGCCGAACGAACATAAAAGTCAAACATGTCGATGAGCAAAATTAACATGAGCAAAATTTATATTTATTACAAAAATTAAACACCATTTAAAATGCCTAAGGTCTCCCCAAAACACTGTAATTGAGTCTGACAATATGACCAGAAGCCGGGTTTGCACTTTTTGAGAGTATTTCATTGGTTCCAATACACCAAACAAGATCAGCAACGTGAAGAAAAGTATTTGAATACAAAACAAATACGTATTTGACCCAGGTTTTCAACACCATCTAGTGTCCCTAACCTCCAAATCTGAAGCCCCCTTCATGACCTTTCTGCGTACCAACCCTCTTGTTTCCTCATTAGATGATATTCTGTAACCATATAACAGCAAAATAAATACATTGTTTGTAATAACAACTCAGCAGCTGTTAAATTAATACAGACGGGGACATCATGTTTTTTTTTGTTACCAAGCATCCCACTCCTGCTAGAACACACTTTGAAAACCATACAAACTTTTTAAGGACAACTAGCTTTTCAAAATGATTTATGATCGGTTTATTGCACATAGAAATAAAGCCTTTCACCCAAAAAAAAATACTCCCAGAACAGTTTTTTACTTATCTCGCTCAAAAGCAGTTTTTTGGAAATACTTCCTGCAAAGGCTATCAAATTGCTCTGTTTCTTTGGGAGGTGGCAGAAGACTGAATTGCACAGGTACAAACCTGAAATAACTACGGTAGCCGCATTGTACGTTGTGTTATTGCTCGTGTTCCATTAATCAAGCAATACATTTATAGCGACTCTCCCCTACTTTTGCGAAATGAGAGAATCTTTTTAAATCTTCTTAAAACACGTGACTCCTTCGTCTTTAGGAACAGTTGCTTGTTAGAGAAGTTGAGAGACGGTGACTTTGGAGATAGTTCGCTATTGGGTATGGAATAAAACAACTTGTAATATGAAAACTGTGTTCTAAAGTATTTACTAATGTGATGTGTTAAAATTTGAAGGTGACAGTGCCTATCCATTCCATCCATGGATCCTGACACCTGTCCAAAATCAACTTTACCAGTGATGGAGCAATACAGCTATAATGTTTTCTGCCGAACTCAAGACTTAAGAACCAGCAGTGCATTTAAATGAACTCGCTGCAGCTGTGCTCATTTACATAACCGGTCTTAGTAAATACCCTGCTAAACTGAAAAGATGCAGAGACACAGAATTTTGTGGCACTGACAGTAATTTGCGGTATGCTTAGTAAATATGGTCATAAGATACTGTACGTATTATTCCTTTTCTTTTTTATTTACAATGTTCAAGTATTTATTTATGTATTTATTTATTATATATACTTTAAGATGAAACACCCAATCATATTCACACTGTAACACTCGTGAAAAAAACTGTTTTTCAAATCAGGTAAAATAAAGCAAATGTCAAAATTCGGCATATACCCATGTAATTGTATGGTGTCAGCTTTCACTTATGCCAACAATACTGTGAGTTTTGTCAAAAAGAAAGAGGGAAATCTGTTCTACAATTACTGTGCTGCAATATCGTTTTGGAAGATTTGAGGTCTTATCTATCCTGCTCTTTGAAATGTGATATACATTATATACGCATTTATAAATGTGATATTGTACTGCTTACAATAGTGCAATATTTTACTTTGTTATCCGTAAAATTAAGGAGGATGTGGTGAACTTTTTCATTATTGTGGCTAAACACTTTACCTAAACAGAAGTACTTGTGCTGTTCCCCCAAACTCCATGTATTTAAGATAGAGCTGGACTTACTCTTAAATGCACTTAGAACTAGATAACAATAAAATAATTACATTCTAAAGAACTACAAACTTACTATGCAAACCACCTGATTTTTTTCTCTCTCCTATATCTCTTGAGTTTGTTGCTGGATGCGGGAAGATAATGTGAGCTGTGCTGCTATATAGTGCAGTGATTGATGATTGATTATTAATTTTCAAGGCAATTCTCTGTATTTGCCTATTGTATATCTACAAAAAAAAAACTTTAAAAAACTTTCTCTACAGGAAAACAGCATCATCTAGTGGGAGTCTGAAGACATTACACCACATTAAGGCCAGGTGAAATGTGTATTTGTCCTCCCGTTGTACTCATTGACTGATGTCAAATACAATAAAGAGCACTGAGTGCATTTCAAATAAAAAACATTAATGAAAATAAATTCTTCTGCTTTAGACCAGGGGGATTGGAGTGAATGGGAGAGACAGAGAGTGAGGTCACTGATAGTGGAGTAGTGATGGTGTGAGATGGGACAGAAAACCTGTGGTGCATGGATCGCGGCCTCAGATCAAATCCGGACCGTGCCGGTGCCGACTGGGCGGTAGCTCCACCTGGGCGATGCGCAGTTGGCGGTTGTGTAGCCCAGGGTACTAGAGGGCTCAATCGGTCAGGGATCCCCGTATATCGCTATCTACCGATCCCCACTGGTCAATTAGGCACCCAAGGGCTGCTTGTGCAAGTTGCATATGAAAGGACTTCCTCCAGCTCTGCTCTCTGGGAGTTTAGCCGTAGTCTGTGGTGTGAAAAGAAGCAGCTGGCTACAACGCGCGTTTGGGAGGGGAACTCTCGAATGGGCAGAGGGGCTTGCAGCATGAGCAAGGCTGCTGTTGCAGACAGTTGGTCATTACAAATTTGAGTGGGAATATTCTCAGGCCATTTATAAGGCCATGCAATGTGGGCCTGAGCATGTATATAAATATTTATGTGTGTGTGTGTGTGTGCACGTTATTTATTAAAAAAACAAACAACATAAACAAACTACAACAAGTTTCCTGTGGTGTCATTTTGGTGCCCAAAAGTTGTTTTACAGGGTGAAGTTTCGTGCCATCTGGTTTTGTTTGTGTGCAACATGTGCTGCTCTCTGATAAAGAACTGAGTGAAAGTTTGCCTGAAAAACCTCAAGTGCATTTCGCACACGCTGGACAGATTCCCCCCTTGATCTGAGTAAGTGGCCACGCCCACCATCTGTACAGGAACCTCAGAGGACCCGAGCTGCTGTTTCTTGCCTGTGGATCTTTGAATTTAAAACTTCCTAATTTCACACGTTGCTTTTCTTGAACACAGAAAACTTCAAACCCCGATGCCTCAAAATTCTATGCATATGCAAAATGAAGCAGAATTATTCATGAGGTTGAGATAGATATTCAAAGCTATCATCTCTTTTTTCAAGTATATATATTTTTTTTCCATGTCCTTTGACAACAAATCTGGTAAGGTACTTTGTTTGATCCAAGTTTTCCCACGTGTCCAATCCAGGAAATTA